>NC_133124.1:180268432-180423432 GCF_048418815.1 Hemitrygon akajei | reverse complement strand
GAGGGGAACATCGGTGAGGGTGTTGGAGGGGAACATCGGTGAGGGACTTCAGGGAGGTGCCAGCCTCCCACTGCCTCCTGAGGAAGTAGAGGTGCTGGTGAGCTTTCTTGGCGGCGACGTCTTGAGCTGGCTACGGGTGACGTTCACAGCAGGAAACTTGAACTTCTCGATCTCTCCTGCCCACAGATACAGGCAGAGGTGCGTAATCCATCCCCGTGCCTGAAGTCAATGGCCTGCTCTATTATTTCACTGACACTAAGGACAATGTTGTCACCGTGGCAACATGCCGCGAGGTTCTCCATCTCCTTCCTGTATTTCTACACATTCTTACTTGAGAGGTGCCATTTACAAACACATAGGTTTGCACAACTGCTTCCTGCTAGCATTGTTAACCTTATATAGAATCACAGGAAAGTACAGTACGGAATCAGGCCCTTTGGCCCATCTAGTCCGTGCCAAGTCATTTAAACTGCCTAGCCCCATCGACCTGCATTGCGATCGGTTGCGTCACTGCCTGGTGTGGTGTGCGAAGCGGCAGAGGGTTTGTGGACTCATCGAGCTCCATTACAGGCACAACCCTCCCACCATGGAGGACATCTTCAAAAGATGGTAAGTCAAGAAGGTGGCATCCATCGCTGAGGACCCTCGCCATCTGCATCATTCCCCTACTCACCATACTGCATATTTATGGTAGAACGTGGAACATACAACGTGGAACAGGCCCTTCGGCCCTTCAAGCTGTGCTGCCGAGCGACCCCTGATTTCACCCTAGCCTAATCACGGGAGAATTTACAACGAGCAATTGACCTACATCTTTGGACTGTGGGAGGAAACCGGAGCACCCGGAGGAAACCCACGCGGTCACAGGGAGAACGTACAAACTCCTTACAGGCAGCGGTGGGAATTGAACCCCGGTTGCTGGATCTGTAAAGCGTTGTGCTAACCACGACGGTGCCCCACCATTCCCATTGCTACCATCAGGGAGGAGATTCAGGAGCCTCAGTGTTTTAGTAACAGCCTTTTCTCCTCACCGAAAGGACTCTGAACTCCCAGTGAACCATGAGCACCATCTTTCCCACTGTTTGTAACGTGCCTTGCGCTGTATTGCTGCTACTAAACAACAAATGACACACGTCACAGATAATAAACGTGACTCTGATTCGACCAGCTGGGCCCTTGAGCTCACAATCCATCTCACTGTGGGCTTGCATCTTGTTGACTGCCTGCACTGCACTTTCCGTCTAACTGTGACACTCAGTTCTGCACTCTGTTTCGCTCTGTCCGAGCTCAACGTGCTGATGTATGGAATGATCTGTCCGGATGGCACGCAGACAAAAGCTCTCCGCTGTACACGTGCCAAAAATAATCCAGTTCCTACTTCACCGATCCCATTCAGTCCGGCCCTTTCTCAGCTGCCTCGGCCTGGCTGGAAATGGTCGGAGGAGATGCCAGGGTGGCAGATTCACAGGAACTAGACGCTGCACTCCCTCCTCCTTTCGAAAGCCAGAGGATTAGGGTGTGAAGGGGACCCCAGCGGGATATCCCCCCCGCAGAGAGAAGCTGGAATCTGGAACACAGAGGCTGAGAGGGCGGAAGGGGGCAGAAACCCTGAGAAAACTGAAGGTGTATCCAGACGGGCATTTGAACGGCCATGGCACCGTGAAGAAAGGGCTTCCTACAATCTACCCTGTCTGTCCCTATCGCGATTCTGCCCACCCCTATCAGGAATCTCCCATTCCCCCGCAAGTCCCCTCCACTCCAGTGAGAACAGACTCAGTCTCCCCCATCTCTCCTCCTCCCAGACAACATCCCGGGGAATCTCCTCTGCCCCCTCTCCAGAGCGGTCACTTCCTCCCCACAGTCAGGTGACCAGACCTACACACAATACCCCTGCTACGGCATGTCCAGTTTTGTATAAATCTGTACCGAAAACTCCCTTCCTTTGTATTCTGATTCAGATACTTATCGAGGGGTGTAGCACAGAAAGAGACCATTTGGCCCATCTCATCCATGCTGACCTCCCCCACATACACCAGCTCTATTCATATTCGCTGGGACTGTACTTCCCCACCCATTGTCTATTAAGGTGTTGGTCTACACGCCCCTTACTGTAAAGATTGTCACATGGGCATTGAAACATGCAGAGAAATGCATTGTTTGCGACAACGGCCAACACGGTCGGAGGATGTGCCCACAGCCTGCCGAGCATAACCCACGTGTCGTTGGACTGTAGGAGGAAACTGGAGCAATAACCAATAACCAATACCAGTAGCCGTCCTGTGGCAACCTGACGCTGCACAAATACAGTTGCCAAATCGGTTCGTTATTGTCACAGGGACTGAGGTATAGTTTTGCCACCCACACAGACCATTTCATCACAACAGTGCACCAGTACAAGGGAAAACAATAATAAGATGCAGAATAAAGTGTAACGGTTACAGGGAGAGTGAGGTGCAAGGTCATAAAGAGGTAGGTTCTGAGGTTAAGAGCCCAATTTATTCTAATAGGGGACCATTAAAACAGTGGGGCCTTTAGCCTGGGGGCTCTGCACTTTCAAGCTTTGGTGTCCTCTGCCTGATGGGATGGGGGAGCAGAGAGAATGTCTGAGGTGGGTGGGGGCTTTGATTATGCTGGCTACTTTACTGAGGCGGTGAGAAGTGTGGACAGAGTCCACGGAGGGGAGGCTGGTTTCTGTGATGTGCTGAGCTGTGTCCACAACTCTCTCTCTTGTGGTCACGGGCAGAGCTGTACCAAGCCGTGATGTTTTCTGTGGTAGATCAGTTAAAGAATCACGTTGGTCAAATTCACTCTGCCTCCTAGCCAGTGCTCTGTAAAGTTCATTAAAACTCATGCCTCTTCCAGCACTACTTACATAGATGTAGCACCGTTTCTGGGTTGGCACAGTCACAGTGTGGGTCGAGCCACTGACTCCTGGCTCGCGGGTTCAAATCCAACATCTGGCACGTGCGTGTGTGTGTGTGTGTGTGTGTGTGTGTGTGTGTGTGTGTGTGTGTGTGTGTGTGTGTGTGTGTGTGTGTGTGTGTGTGTGTGTGTGTGTGTGTGTGTGTGTGTGTGTAAGTTTGCACGTTCTCCCTGTGGGTTTCCAAAAAGATGAGGTAAAGGGGTTAATGTGCAGGTGAGGGTAGAATCCAGCGGGGGTTAATGGGGGGGGAGGGTACGGGTTCAGGGGAAGAGAGACAGGGTCTGGATGGGAGGTGGGGGACGATGCCTGGGGAGGTGAATTACAGCTTTCCAGGTGATAAATTAAACTGACACTCACCATCGTATCCAGTCACGCCCCCTGGAAGGAAATCAAACCAGAGTGGTTAGGGGAGAGGGAGAGCTCACAGAAAGATCAACAATCCCTTCACCGTCGCCATTCCCGCACAACACCCTCCATTCCCTCTGCTTCTGCAGCATTTATCCAACCAAACTGTTGGGAATTCCGGGACACCGCAGTAGCGTAGCGGTTAATGCGACACTGTTACAGCTCACCGTGTTGGGGTTCAAAGTTCAATTCTAACAATTTCTGTAAGAGTCTGTTCATTCTCCAAAATTTCAGAGTACCAAGTAAATTTATTTCCAAAGTACAAATATGTCACCAAATGCAACCCTGAGAGTGTTTTTCTTGTAGACATACTCGATAAATCCAGTAACTGTATTAGAGTCAAAGAAACAGGCAGACAACTTGTGTGCAAAAGGCAACAAACCGTCCAAATACAAACATTAAAAAAATAACAATAATGATTTGGAAAATCTACAAACAAAAATAAGAACTGAAGTAACAAATTTCAGAAAAGGTTATGTAGACAGGAACGTGCTTAGATTAACACTAGCTAGGATAGAAGGACAAAGCGGAATAACAGACATTAAAGATCTACACAAGGGTCGGATAAAACTGTCTAAGGATGCATTTTCATCAGCGGAAACAGTTTCCGGTACTCCACCCCGGCATATGCAATTCTGATAAGCAGTACATTAACTCTGACCCCAACCACTAAACGTACATGACAGCACAACTCAGAAAAGTGTGGAAATTATCACTATTGAAGAGAAAGGTAACCATCCCTCAAGGAAGCGTCGAACGCCCGGCTCAGGGTCGGAGACCTCTTCCCAGAAACAGAAGGGTTCCTCGTGCCAGTAAAGGACCAAGCGGTTAACACAAAGAAATGATCGAAAATACAGAATGAAAAGCCAACAAACTCAAGAAGGTAAATGTGAATAAATCAGAAACAATCCAATTCATTACAAGATCCCGTAGCAGTTTAACTCAAGCTGATGGGCACAATCAAGAGGCAAGCGTCATTCACCAAAATCTTGCTTTAAACCACAAACTCATAAAAGAAATCATACCTTACTATAAATACAAGTCTGATCCAGTTTTAGAGACAGAATAGCACAAGTTATATGACAACCAATCCATTTTACAGAAAGGACAATCCATAATAACCCTCTAGATATAATAATACAGCATAAACAAGCAAGAACAACTTATTAAAAGATATCGCCATTCCAAACACACACAACTTACAGAAACCAATAAGTGACAGACACCAGGAATATGCTGAATTAAAAGAGGAAATTGAAAGACTATGGAACATGGACTGGGTATACGATGCCCCAGTAGTAATATCTACAACTGGTGTCATCCCAAATAGCATTAAACAATTAGGGCCACACAGTAATATCTATGTAAATCTTCAGAAAGCCATAATACTGAACACCACTAGTATAGTCTGAAAGTTCCTAGTAATTGAGAAATGAGTGTGCTTGGCTATGCCCAAACCTGAGGCTTTACCAGCTTGAGCCGAGAAAAAATAAAAATACAACAATCTATAAATAAGCAATGAATATTGAGAACACAAGATGAAGAGTCCTTGAAAATGAGTCTATAGATTGTGGGAACAGTTCAGTGGTGGGTTTCCTCCGGGTGCTCCGGTTTCCTCCCACAGTCCAAAGATGTACCAGTTGGTCTCTGTAAATTCTCCTGTGATTAGGCTGGGGTTAAATCAGGGGGTGGCTGGGCAGCGCTGCTCGTTGGGCTAGAAGGGCCTGTTCCACAGTGTATCACAATAAATAAAAGGGATTGTTGGGGTGACCACAAGGGGTGAAAATAGTCACAGTGTTTGCCCCTGGCTATTCAGAACACAGAACAGGAACTGCCCCTTTACCGCACAATGTCTGTGCTTCACTATGCTCAGTGCAACTTGCTCTCAACCAGACGGCATAACTTCACTCAGCCCCACACGCAACAGACTCTACAATTCATGCTCGATATTTATTGTTGATTTATTATTATTAATTTTTTTAATATTTGCAGAGTTTGTTGCCTTTTGCACATTGGTTGTTTGTCCATCTTGTTGTGTATGGTTTTGTGTTTCTGTGTATTTACCCTGAATGCCCACAGGAAATGGTGACTATTACGTCTACTTTGACGATAAATTTACTTCAAAGTTTGAACTTTCCTTCTGCCTACACAATCTCCATAACCCTCCATTCCCTGCACGTTCATGTGCCTACCTATGAGCCTCTTAAACACTTTTATTGAATCTGCCTCCACCACCACCCCCAGCAGCACATTCCAGGCACCCACTGTGCCCTCCTTTTCCAAAAAACTTGCCTTTCACCTTTCAACTTCCACCCCCCACCTTAAATGTAGGCCCTCTGGTATCAGACATTTTGACCTTGTGGAAAATGATAGTGACTGTGTACTCTATCTGTACTTCTCACGATCTTATAAACTTCCTATCAGATCTACCCTCAGCTTCCGCCACCCCAGAGAAAACAATCTGTTTGTCTGACCTCTCCTGATAAGACATAGCCTCTACTTCTGCACCCTCTCCAAAGCCTCCAGATTCCTCACGGGGTGACCAGAACTCAACGTAAAGCTCCAGAAGTCAGATCACCCGTACTTTATAAAGCTGCAACGGGATTTACTGACTCTTGGAACCTAATGCCACAACTAATAAAAGCAAATGGCTTCCCTAGTTGTACAGCCACTTTCAGGGAGCTGTGGACTTGCACTGTGAGATCTCTCTATACGTCAACACTCTTAAGGGTCCTATCATTAACAATCCTTCGATCTCGCAAAGTGCGACACTTGCCGGTTTCCCAGCACCTCACGTATGTCCACACCTGTAAATATTCTATATCCCACTGCATCCTTTGACAACCCTCCACATTGTCCACAGCAGCTTAAAACTTTGAAGGGTTATATTTCCACATATCAAACTGGAAGGACTTTAAGACTGGAAAGATTCGTATTAAGCTGGAACCAGGGAAGACGGTTACCCATACCACTAGACACGGATGTCAGAGGTCAAGAGAACTGCCCCAGTGAAACGGCTTGTTCACTTTAAAAAAAAAACTATCATTGTTGGATACAACAGACAACCATCAAGCTGGAAAGAGCGCAGAGGGGTTTACAAGGACGTTGCAGGACTTGAGTTATGGAAAGAGGTCGGGACTTTATTTATTGGGGTGTTGGAGAAAGAGGGGAGGATGTGTGTAAAATCACAGGGGCATAGTTAGGGGGACTGTGCACAGTCTGGGATATGGGGGAGAAGGCAGGAACGGGGTACTGATTGTGGATGATCAGCCATGATCACATTGAATGGCGGTGCAGGCTCGAAGGGCCGAATGGCCTACTCCTGTACATATTGTCTATTGTCTGCTTCCCAAGGTTGGGGGATTAGATTTAAGGTGAGGGGAGAGGTTTAACAGGATCCTGAGGGGCAACTTCTTCACGCAGAGGGCGGTGGGTGTTTGCCAAAAGAATAGGATCGTAAAGATGTACAGCCAGTCTTAAATAAATTAAATTCTCCTCTCCTTGATTTCTACAACCACGCTTTTCACTCATTTCCCCATCTGTTTAAAAAGACTGCTCTTCATTCAAAACCCTACACCAGTATTTCAACCATATACAGTATCACCCAAAACGTTCAGACATGACACACCAAATGTTGTAGTTTCAGATTAACTCACGCGTACAGGTCAGGCACAGAGTGAAGCTCCCTCCACACCGTCCCATCACACACTCCCGGGGTCAGACACAGAGTGAAGCTCCCTCCACACCGTCCCATCACACACTCCCGGGGTCAGACACAGAGTGAAGCTCCCTCCACACCGTCCCATCAGACACTCCCGGGGTCAGACATAGAGTGAAGCTCCCTCCACACCGTCCCATCATACACTCCCAGGGTCAGACATAGAGTGAAGCTCCCTCCACACCGTCCCATCACACACTCCCGGGGTCAGACACAGAGTGAAGCTCCCTCCGCACCGTCCCATCACACACTCCCGGGGTCAGACACAGAGTGAAGCTCCCTCCGCACCGTCCCATCACACACTCCCGGGGTCAGACACAGAGTTAAGCTCCCTCCGCACCGTCCCATCACACACTCCCGGGGTCAGACACAGAGTGAAGCTCCCTCCGCACCGTCCCATCACACACTCCCGGGGTCAGACACAGAGTGAAGCTCCCTCCACACCGTCCCATCACACACTCCCGGGGTCAGACACAGAGTGAAGCTCCCTCCACACCGTCCCATCACACACTCCCGGGGTCAGACACAGAGTGAAGCTCCCTCCACACCGTCCCATCACACACTCCCGGGGTCAGACACAGAGTGAAGCTCCCTCCACACTATCCCTCACACACTCCCGGGGTCAGATACAGAGTGAAGCTCCCCCCACACCGTCCCATCACACACTCCCGGGGTCAGACACAGAGTGAAGCTCCCTCCACACTATCCCTCACACACTCCCGGGGTCAGACACAGAGTGAAGCTCCCCCCACACCGTCCCATCACACACTCCCGGGGTCAGACACAGAGTGAAGCTCCCTCCACACCGTCCCATCACACACTCCCGGGGTCAGACACAGAGTGAAGCTCCCTCTACACCGTCCCATCACACACTCCCGGGGTCAGACACAGAGTGAAGCTCCCTCCACACTGTCCCATCACACACTCCCGGGGTCAGACACAGAGTGAAACTCCCTCCACACCGTCCCATCACGCACTCCTGTGGTCAGACCAAGAGGAAGCAGAGCTTGTGAGGGAGAAGGGGAAGTGTATAAATTGCACAAATTCTGTGGAACTGATCGGAGTCAGTTTTGACATCTTCTGTTTTCTTTGAAAAATACGGTACGTCCTCTCTCTCTTCTATTCTCAAACCAATGCCCTGATAGTATCAAACCACTGGATAACTGACCACAGGATCTTGTCAGTTCCCTGGTCACTGAGTCCTAATCGCTGTGACTACAGCAGCAGAACACCTGTGACAATTCACCTGCCGCACCTTTAGGAAGACCATAAGACATAGGAGCAGAATTAGGCCATTCAGCCCATCGAATCATGACTGATCCCAGATCCCACTCAACCCCATACACCTGCTTTCTCTCCATATCCTTTGATGCACTGACTGATCAGGAAACTATCAACTTCTGCCTTAAATATACCCACGGACTTGGCCTCCACCACAGTCAGTGGCACAGCATTCCACAGATTCACTACTTTCTGGCTAATAAAAAGTCTCCTTACCCCTGTTCTATAAGGTTGCCCCTCAATTTTTGAGGCTGTGACCTCTGGTTCTGGATACCCCCTCCACAGGAAGCATCCTTTCCACATCCACCCTATGTAGTCCCTTCAATGAGATCCTCCCCCACATCCTTCTAAATTCCATTGAGTACAGGTCCAAAGCTGCCAAACGCTCCTCGTGCTGGATCATTGCGTCCTCTTTTGGGGCAAGTGTGACCTGTACAAAAAGGACGGGTTGCACTTGAATCCCAGGGGGACCAACATCCTGGCGGGGAGGTTTGCTAAGGCTACTGGGGAGAGTTTAAACTAGAATTGCTGGGGGTTGGGAACCAAACTGAAGAAACGGAGGAAGAGGCAGTTGGGCTCATAAGTAGAGAAAGCTTGTAGACAGTGCGAGAGGGAGGATAGGCAGGTGATGGAGAAAGGATGCACTCAGACAGATGGTTTGAGATGTGTCTATTTTAATGCAAGGAGTATTATGAACAAAGAGGATGGGTTGGAGTGTGGATCTGTACTTGGAGCTATGATGTTGTGGCCGTTAGAGAGACTTGGATGGCTCAGGGGCAGGAATGGTTACTTAGAGTGCCAGGCTTTAGATGTTTCAGAAAGGACAGGGAGGGAGGCAAAAGAGGTGGGGGTGTGGCACTACTGATCAGAGATAGTGTCACGGCTGCAGAAAAGGAGGAAGTCAAGGAGGGATTGTCTACAGAGTCTCTGTGGGTGGAGATTAGGAACAGGAAGGGGTCAATAACTCTACTGGGTGATTTTTATAGACCACCCAATAGTAACAGGGGCATCGAGGAGCAGATAGGGAGACAGATTTTGGAAAGGTGCAATAATAACAGGGTTGTCGTGGTGGGAGATTTTAATTTCCTAAATATTGATTGGCATCTCCCTAGAGCGAGGTGTTTAGATGGGGTGGAGTTTGTTAGGTGTGTTCAGGAAGGCTTCTTGACCTAATATGTAGATAAGCCTACAAGAGGAGAGGCTGTACTTGTCAGAATCAAGTGATCCTTGAAAGATCCTGACCAATGCATCTGTTATCTCTTCAGCAACCTCTCTCAGGACTCTGGGATGTAGCCCATCTGGTCCAGGTGACTTATCCACCTTCAGAAAATTGAGTTTGCCTGGCACTTTTTCCTTTGTAATAGCAATGGCATTCACCTCCTGCTCCCCGACATTTACGGACCTCTGGTATATAGCTAGTGGAGACTGATGCAAAATACCCATCAGTTCATCGGCCATTTCTTTGTCCCCATTACTACCTCACCAGCATCGTTTTCCAGTGGTTCAATATCAACTCTCAACCCCCTTTTGCCCTTTATATATCTGAAGAAACTTTCAGCATCCTGCTAAAATAGGCTAGCTTCCCTCATATTTCATCTTTTCCTTCTTACAGCTTACAGATTCCCGTAATGTTTATTTTTTTATCCTTGCAGTTCCTTCACCCACAAAATTTAACATTCACTGGCTCCATGTCACCTCTTTCTAAAGATGTAATTCCATCTCCTACCAACAACGCCACACCACCACCAATGCCTTCCCGCCTGTCCTTTTGATACTAAGTACATCCTTTAACGTTAAACTCCCAACTATGGCCTTCTTTCAGCCATGATTCAGTGATAACCACAACGTCAGACTAACTGATCTCTAATTGCACAATGAGCTTGTAAACCTCATTCTTAATGCTACGCATCTTTAAATACAGCACCTTCCGTCTTGCTTTCTTCACCCTTTTGAATTTTGCCTCTTTGGTACAATTTCACTCTGTGCTCCGTCTGCATTTGTACCCAGTCGTTGGCTTGTCCTTCGTTACATTCATGTGACACCCATCACCTACTTGTAAACCTGCTGGCTCTATCATACTGGTTCCCATCCCCCTGCTGTATTAGTTTAAACCACTCCCAAGAGCTCTAGTAAACTTGCCCGCAAGACTATTGGTCCCCCTCGGATTCAAGTGCAACCCGTCCCTTTTGTACAGGTCCCACCTGCCTCACAAGAGGTCCCAATGATCCAGGAGTCTGAATCCCTGCCCCCTGCTCCAGTTCTTCAGCCACACATTTATCTGCCACCTCATTCTATCCCTACCCTCTGTGCTGCGTGGCACAGGCAGTAATCCCAAGATAACCACCTTTGAGATCCTGCTTCTCAGCCTCTTTTCTAACTCCCTGTATTCTACTTTCAGGACCTCCGCCCTTTTTCTACCTATGTCGCTGGTACCAATGTGTATCACGACCTCTGGCTGTTCTCCTTCCCACTTCAGGATATTGTTGACAGGTCCAGAAACATCCTGAACTCTGGCACCTGGAAGGCAAACTACCATCCGTGTTTCTTTTTTGTACCCACAGAATCGCCTGTCTGTCCCCCGACTATAGTGCCTGCTATTACCGCCGCCATCCTCTTCGGTTCCCTACCCACAGGGCCAGACTCTGTGCCACAGGCACGGACACTGTTGCTTCCTCCAGGAAGGGTCAATGGTCTCATTCAGTGCTGACACAGATCTATTGGACTGGCATTCCAACTTTCGGTCATCGAGGGAGGGGGTCAGGGAGTGTAGAGCGTCAAGGAAGGAGGTGCGAAGACACAACGGTTAACAAAGGAGTGATGAGGTCATTTGTTAGGGAGGAGTGTAGGGGCCACAGAGACTGGGAGGGATGTAGGGACCAGAGGGGTCACAGAGGTGGGGAGGGATGTAGGAGCCGGAGGGGGTTACAGAGGCTGGGAGGGATGTAGGGACCAGAGGGGTCACAGAGGTGGGGAGGGATGTAGGAGCTGGAGGGGGTTACAGAGACTGGGAGGGATGTAGGGACCAGAGGGGTCACAGAGGTGGGGAGGGATGTAGGAGCCGGAGGGGGTTACAGAGACTGGGAGGGATGTAGGGACCAGAGGGGTCACAGAGGTGGGGAGGGATGTAGGAGCCGGAGGGGGTTACAGAGGCTGGGAGGGATGTAGGGACCAGAGGGGTCACAGAGGTGGGGAGGGATGTAGGAGCCGGAGGGGGTTACAGAGACTGGGAGGGATGTAGGGACCAGAGGGGTCACAGAGGTGGGGAGGGATGTAGGAGCCGGAGGGGGTTACAGAGGCTGGGAGGGATGTAGGGACCAGAGGGGTCACAGAGGTGGGGAGGGATGTAGGAGCCGGAGGGGGTTACAGAGGCTGGGAGGGATGTAGGGACCAGAGGGGTCACAGAGGTGGGGAGGGATGTAGGAGCCGGAGGGGGTTACAGAGACTGGGAGGGATGTAGGGACCAGAGGGGTCACAGAGGTGGGGAGGGATGTAGGAGCCGGAGGGGGTTACAGAGACTGGGAGGGATGTAGGGACCAGAGGGGTCACAGAAGTGGGGAGGGATGTAGGAGCCGGAGGGGGTTACAGAGACTGGGAGGGATGTAGGGACCAGAGGGGTCACAGAGGTGGGGAGGGATGTAGGAGCCGGAGGGGGTTACAGAGACTGGGAGGGATGTAGGGACCAGAGGGGTCACAGAGGTGGGGAGGGATGTAGGAGCCGGAGGGGGTTTCAGAGACTGGGAGGGATGGGAGGGATCATACAGGAAGGAATGGCCTTACCTAGAAGGATGGAGAAGATAACCAGGGCTGGGAGGCTGGTTCTGTACATGGTGGTGAACTCAACGGGCGCCGTTGCTCGAGCGAGGCTTCTCCGTCTCTGTGTAGGTCACAGGATACAAAAAGGAAATCCTGGGCGGAGACCGTTAGCCGCGGCAGCTAACTTCTCCTTTCAACACGACTTCGGGGAAATCCAAGGCTAGCCCACCGGGGCCCACTTCCCACTGCCTAAACCAACCGGGACCCCCGTTTGTTCCCCGTTTCCCGCTCCCCTTAACTTCACCAGGAAATTCTTATATTTGCAAAGTAGACTTTATTTGCATTAAAATAGATGTATCAAAGATGAAATTGTGTGTAACCTTTACGTTCTAGTCCTGTTAACAAGATGAAGCGTTCTGCCAGGTAGTTTGGACTGTTTGCTCAGGGACTGCCCCACGACCTCCACCAAGCCCTGTCGTGCAGAGTCGGCTGGATGTTGTGTGCTGACCACAGCCCGATGGACTTGTGGTCAAAGGTTTTGTTCTCTTCCACAAAGGAGGAAAACGGCAATGTCCAGCTGACTGGGACGCTGCTTCGCGGGGGGGGAGGAGGGTCATCCATCACCGACAGAGAGAACCTCTGCGACACTTGGTACCCACGAACTTTGAACCCACACACCACACTGATATAACCACTCTCTGGTGCTCTTTAGCCCCCATTCCCAGGGGACGTGTACCATGATCCTTAGGCTCGCTCCATCATAGACCTCCAGATAAACTGAGAGCTTCCAGGGTGATTACTGAGGCAGTGGAGCGGGGAACAGGACACACCCGCCCAAGTGCAGCTGCCCTGACCCAATGACCACATTAATCCCAAAAACCTATAGAGAACACTGTTTTGACAAACCCACTGTTTGTTTGTCCATGAAGGTCATAAGACATGGGAGCAGAATTAGGCTATTCGGCCCATCGAGTCTGCTCCAAGATTCAATCATAGCTGATTTATTTTCCCTCTCATCCCCACTCTCATGCCTTCTCCCCATAACCTGATGCCCTTACTGATTTTTTTTAAACTATCAAACTCTGCTTTAAATGACTTGGAGTTCACAGCAGTCTGTGACAATGGATTTCACAGACTCATCATCCTCTATTAGAGTGGACAGTGTCAGAGTGGCTATTTGAGGCTTTAGCTCTTTGTGGTTTTAGCGAGGAAAGGCTTGTGAGTGAGAAGGCGAAAAAGCTGTAGGTTGACTATTTTTCCACTTTAGTCATTGCTTCCTTCTCTATATTTGCACAGGCCGGAGAGTTGAATGGTCCTCTTGTGCAATGTGGAAAGGGAGGGACATCTCCAGTGTCCCTGATGACTTCACTGGTGAGAAATGCATCCAGCTTCTAACACCACGCATTGAGGAGCTGGAGCTGGAACTGGATGAAATCTGGATCAGTAGGGAGGCTGATGGGGAGATAGATAGGACATATAGAGAGGTAGTTACACCCAAGGTGCAGGACACAGGAGGGGAAAGGCAGGGTACCCCTGTAGCCATCCGCTTCAACAACAGGTATACAAACTCGGATACCATTGGGGTGATGACCTAGTGGGCACAGCGGTCAGATCTCTGGCTTTGGTGAGAGGGGATTTGTTAGTTAGGAGAACAGAAAAGAGGTTGTGTTAATGAGAACAAGATTCCCTCCTGCGTGCCAGGGTCCAGGATATCTTGGATCGGGTGCGCAGTATTCTAAAATAGGAGGGTGAGCAGGCAGAGGTACCAATGACAAAGGGTGGAAGACCTTCAAACCTCCCAGCAGACTATGGGGTTTAGAGGAACAAATTTGCAAAGAGATTGGAGACTGTTGCAAGAAGCACCAGGTTGTTATAGTAACACACACACACACACACACAAAATGCTGGAGGAACCCAGCAGGCAAGGCAGCATCTATGGAAAAGAGTAAAGAGTTGACATTTCGGTCCGAGACCCTTCATCTCTCTACTCTTTTCCAGCATCTTGAGGTTGCCGTAGTAGGTGATTTTAACTTTCCACATATTGACTGGGCCTCCTCCTATTGTAAAAAGGGCTGGATGTGTTCAGGAAAGTTTCCTCAATCAGTGCAAAGAAGTCCTAATGAGAGAGCATGCAATACTGGATCTGCTATTAGGGAATGAGACAGGGCAGGAGACAGAAGTTTGTGTTTGGGAACATTTTGCATCTAGTAATCATAATGCGATTAGTTTCAAAGTAAATATGGGGGGAAATGGGTCTGGTCCACAGGTTGAGATTCTAGATTGGAGAAAGGTCAATTTTGATGGGGTCACAAATTATCTGGCAAGTGTGAATTGGAACAGGCTGTTTTCTGGCAAAGGAGTACTTGGTAAGTGAACTTGGTAGGTGTACTTCCAAAACTGAAAGGTTGAGTACAAACGAGGAAATCTGCAGATGCTGGAAATTCAAGCAACACACACACAAAATGCTGGTGGAACACAGCAGGCCAGGCAGCATCTATCGGGAGAAGCCCTGTTGACATTTCAGGCTGAGACACTTTGTCAGGACGAACTGAAAGGAAAGAAAGAAAATTTCTTGAGCAAACACGAGGAAATCTGCAGAAGCTGGAAATTCAAACAACACACAAAATGCTGGTGGAACACAGCAGGCCAGGCAGCATTTATAGGAAGAAGCATTGTCAACGTTTCGGGCCGAGACCCTTCGTCAGGACTACTATCTCTTACTATCTTTCCCTTCAGTTAGTCCTGACGAAGGGTCTCAGCCCGAAACGTCGACAGTGCTTCTCCCTATAGATGCTGCCTGACCTGCTGTGTTCCACCAGCATTTTGTGTGTTTTGATTGAGTACAAAGCTTGTATGAACCTGTCAGAATAAAAGGTAAAGATAGCAAGTTTAAGGAACCTTGGTTTTCAAGAAATATTGAGGAACTAGCTGAGAAAGAAAAAGAGGTGCACAGCAGACAGGAACAAATGAGGTGCTAATGGAGTATAAGAAATGCAAAGGGACACAAAGCAATCAGGAGGGTTAAAAGAAGCCAAATGGTTGCCCTAGCAGCAGCAGCATGTCTAAGGAAAATAACGCCTATGGCAAGCACTGAAATTGCGCCCCTGTCCAAATATCTGACACCCATCTTTTGGATAACTTTACCATAATATCAGCTCAAAATACAAGTCAAGCTCGTTAATCTTTTAATTAACAAATTATGACACTACATGAAAATTATAACTGCACCTTCCTTGCTTTCACTGATGCAAATTGTCTATGATGTGATCAAAGTCAGTTTTTTCAGTTTCTTCTCTTTCTACACTCAGCAGAGCAAGATCAGAGTCTGCCTTGACCCATGGAGGCTCCCAAATACAAAAGTATTAGTTTTAACTTGCTGAATGGTCTGGCGATGGAAACTGTGGTGGTTAGCAATAATTGAATAGCAATGTGAAGATTGGGGAACATGCTCTCGTCTCCATACTGAACAATAAATTCATGAAGCTCTTCAGGTCTTGGTATTTTCATGATGACCCACCTTGATCGTAACATTCTGCAATCCAAAATTTCTTCATATAGCTGCTGTCCATCAACATCAGAGCTGTACATTTCGCCCAATTTTTCGCACTTCTTCTTTAGGTCGTTACTGTTGGTGCCTTAAAACAGTCCCTTGACATCAAGGACCCCAAACTCAGCGTCACAGTGTCATGCAAACTAGTGAACCTTTCGTCCATTTCTCTGTGAAGACAGTCGAGTGTTCCCTTCGTGACTCTTTCCATTTTCTCCTTAGCTGTTAAACCAGTCATCAGCCATTCGTTTCTTTCGTCTCTGACATCTTTCAACTTCAATATTCCATTCTTGACAGAGACCAACTCCTTCGTCGAGTGACTCACTGACCAACACTTCTCTTTCATCATAAAAATGATCTCACAGGGCTTTCAAACCCAGGGCAGCATCATGGAAGTTCATGCCAGGATCCTGCAGCCTCTTTTGAACATGGTCAATGCGAATGAGTACTTTGTTCCAAAATCCTAGCAAAATCAGAAAATGTAGCTCAACATGCGGTTGTACAGCTGCCTTGTATCACTTCTTGTTTCACTGGTCTCGTTTTCATTGTCTATCATGTCCTGGAGAACTTGAAGTATCTCCTCAAGGTACTTGTTAACGGGCTTCACTGCTTCTGGCCTTGCACTCTACCTGGTTTCAGGCTCCGACTTAACAACCGCAGGCACGGCATTTTTGAGTTTTTCCCAGTGCTGTGTTGAATGAGAGAAAAACACGTAGAGAGCTTTGATGGTTCCGAAAAATGTGGCCATCATTGTATCCTGCTTGGCTGCACATACACCCACCAAGTTGAGTGAGTGATTGTCGCAATTCAAAAACACTGTCAGGTTGTTTATCTCACTTGTTCTTTGACGAACACCACTTCTGTGTCCAGCCATCACAGAAGCGTTGTCATAGCACTGTGACCGACAATCTTGTAGCTCCATTTCACCCTTCTCTATCTATTTCAAGATGTCTTCAACCAAGCTCTCAGCATCCTTCTGGCTTATCTGGATAAAACCAAGGAAGGACTCTCAAAATCTACTTCCACATACCTCACTACTTCTGACATCTGCTCATGGTGTGCCTGATTGGGAGTCGAGTCGAACAGGAGACCATAGTACTTGGCTTTACAAATATTTCTCAGTAAACTCTGGGGAACAGTGGATGCCATCATGTGGATGAATTTATTTTGGACACCCAGTGGAAGATAAGACGTGGATCCAGGATGACATTCCAAATGAGTGAGGTGTTCTTTTACGACAGGGTCAAAGATGGCCAGTAGTTTCAGTAAGCCAAGGAAATTTCCCACATTGGAGTCATCGTCTAGCTGAAGTGACTCCCTGTGTCCTTGCAAAGCCAGGTTCTGAGTCACAAGGAATTTTATGCAGTGAAGGAGTCTCGTCAAGATATCACACCACTTCTGCTTCTCCTTATTAATCTGTGACTGAAATATTGTGTCAATAACTTCTGTTTCCAGCTAAATTTCTTTCCATTTCTTTCGCTGTGTGAAGCATTCCCGATGATTCTTGCCATTTTCATGAACACTTACAGGTGTGTTCCACTGGTTGAATCCACTTCCCTGCTCCAGTGAGGATTGATGGTCTGACCAGGAATAGAGAAAACAACAGATACAAAATGCAGACTTTCTAGAAGGGGAATAGACCAGCCATGAGCGAGTCACTTCCTCACCATGACCATATCTCAACTTCCTCTTGAACCAAGTTTTGTTCATTGAGCAGTTTTTTTGTTGGTAGGAAAGGCCCCTCACTGTTCTGGAAATACATCGAACCGAGCTTTATTATTTATGTTCTCAACACATCAGGCAGAATTACTTTTCCAGTATCCTTGTCGAACTTCAGAAGTCCAATGTCATGCTGTTCAATCACTTCTGGTCTGACAGTTCGAGGCTCTTTGACACCATCCAGTTCACCAGGTTCAGTGTTGTCAGGTTCAATCTCGTCAGGTAAAATCTCGTCAATAAACTCAACATCACCACCACCACCATCACCATCGTCTTCCCCTCCTGTCATGTCCATGTTCTCTGTGGCAGCCTCACTCTTAATCGCGTCATACTCGGATTTATCTGACTTGACTTCCTCCTCAGCTTGTGAGGCATTTGTACTAGATCCACCTTTGGATTCTAACAAACTTGTAGCAGGTGCAGGCGATTCCATGGAACGTGTCCAACTACTTGTTCCGGGCTTTTCAAAGAAGGGCATGAAGAACTTGCTCCACTCCTTGGCTTCCTCCGCCTCCAACTTTCGTCTCTTCCGTCCTTCAGCTCCACTTTCCTGCTTCGTGAAGAAACATTTCATGGTCTTTGTACACAATGCTCTGAAATAAGGCCATCCTGGTGCTTCTCACCCGTGATAATCAAAGACAGATCACACATCTGAAGAAAATTCTTTTTTCACAATCCGAGGATGGCTTGTCTGACTTTATTAGAAACTGCTCAGTGGTGCCCCCCCCCCCCTTCAAGTGGCACCCAGGGCTCGTGCCATACCTGTCATACCTTAGATACGCCACTGCCGAGCAGACAAGGTGAAGGAGGATTTTACAGACATGTTAAGAGCAAAATGATTATGAGTGACGAAAGAGCTCCTCTGGAAGATCAGAATGGTGATCCTTGTGTGGAGCAAAAGAGATGGGGGAGATCTTAAATGAATATTTTTGAATATGTATTTGCTCAGGAAGTGGAACATATTCTAAGGGACTGGATATATGAGTATTTCGATAGACATACCATTTTCACAGCTGGTCCAGATCCCTCTGCAAGCTCTGATAGATTTCCTCGCTGTCCACTACACCCCCAATCTTGGTGCCATCTGCAAATTTGCTGATCCAGTTAACCACATAATCATCCCAATCATCGATATAGATGACAATGGACCCAGCTCTGATCTCTGTGGCACTCCACTAGTCACAGACCTCATTTGCTAGGGCAATTTCATGCCTTGTTGTAGCCCTCCTGATTCCTTTAAGAGGTCTCTTGCATTTCTTATACTCCATAAGCACCTCATCTATTCCTTCCTACCTATACCTGCTATCTGCTTCCTTTTTTTCTTAATCAGGGCCTCAACTCTCCTGAAAATCAAGGTTCCCTACACCTGATACATTTACTTTTTATTCTAATTCTAGAATGGTCTAATTCTGCTCCTATATCTTATGACATTACAGAAACATCGAAAACCTACAGCACAATACAGGCCCTTCGGACCACAAAGCTGTGCCAAACATGTCCTTACCTTAGAAATACCTGGGGTTACCCATATCCCTCTATTTTTCTGAGCTTCATGTACCTGTTCAGGAGTCTCTTAAAAGACCCTATCGTTTCCGCCTCCACTGCCGTCGCCAACAGCCCATTCCACGCATTCACCACTCTCAGCGTAAAAAACTTACCCCAACATCTCCTCTGTACCTACTTCCAAGCACCATAAAACTGTGCCCTCTCATGCTAGCCATTTCAGCCCTGGGAAAAAGTCCCTGACTATCCACACGATCAATGCCTCTCATCATCTTATACACCTCTATCAGGTCACCTCTCATCCTCCGTCGCTCCAAGGAGAAAAGGCCAAGTTCCCTCAACCTATTCTCATAAGGCATGCTCCCCAATCCAGGCAACATCCTTGTAAATCTCCTCTGCACCCTTTCTATGGTTTCCACATCCTTCCTGTAGTGAGGTGACCAGACCTGAGCACAGTACTCCAAATGGGATCTGACCAGGGTCCTATATAGCTACAATATTACATCTCAGCTCCTAAACTCAAACCCACAATTGATGAAGGCCAATGCACCATATGCTTTCTTAACCACAGAGTCAATCTGCTTAGCAGCTTTGAGTGTCCTATGGACTCGGACCCCAAGATCCCTCTGATCCTCCACACTGCCAAGAGTCTTACCATTAATACTATATTCTGCCATCATATTTGACCTACCAAAATGAACCTCAACCTTATCTGGGTTGAACTCCATCTGCCACTTCTCAGCCCTGTTTTGCATCCTATCAATGTCCCGCTGTAACCTCTGACAACTCTCCACACTATCCACAACACCTCCAACCTTTGCGTCATCAGCAAATTTATTAACCCAACCCTCCACTTCCTCATCCAGGTCATTTATAAAAACCACAAAGAGTGGGGATCCCAGAACAGATCCCTGAGGCACTCCACTGGTCACCGGCCTCCATGTAGAATATGACCCATCTACAACCATTCTTTGCCTTCTGTGAGCAAGCCAATTGTGGATCCACAAAGCAAGGTCCCCTTGGATCCCATGCCTCCTTACTTTCTCAGTAAGTCTTGCATGGGGTACCTTGACAAATACCTTGCTAAAATCCATGTACACTACATCTACTGCTCTTCCTTCATCAATGTGTTTAGTCACATCCTGAAGAAATTCATTCAGACTCATAAGGCACGACCTGCCCTTGACAAAGCCATACTGACTATTTCTAATCATATTATGCCTCTCCAAATGTTCGTAAATCTTGCCTCACAGGATCTTCTCCATCAACTTACCAACCACTGAGGCAAGACTCACTGATCTATAATTACCTGGGCCATCCCTACTCCCTTTCTTGAATAAAGGAACAATATCCGCAACCCTCCAATCCTCCGGAACCTCTCCTGTCCTCATTGATGATGCAAAGATCATCGCCAGTAGCTCAGCAATCTCCTCCTTCACTTCTCACAGTAGCCTGGGGTACATCTCACCTGGTCTCAGTGATTTATCCAACTTGATGCTTTCCAGAAGCTCCAGTACATCCTCTTTCTTAATATCTACATGCTGAAGCTTTTCAGTCCGCTGTAAGTCATCCCTACAATCGCCAAGATCCTTTTCTGTAGTGCCAAGTAAATAACCTCCTCCTCAATATCAGCAAGACAACGGAGATGGTTATTGATTTCAGGAGAACACGCACCACCCACGCCCCTTTTACATCGGCAGCTCACAATTCAAAGTAAATTCATTAACAAAGTACATATATAATTCATCTTCTTGCGGGCATTCACAGGAATTACAAGAATCAATGAAAGACCCCCACCCAACGGGGGAGCAAACAACAAATGTGCAAAAAAAGAAACAAGAACAAACTGTGCAAATATAGAAAGAAAGAGAAAAATTAAAAACAAATAGTAATAAGGTAGGTGAAGTTGCAGATTGGCATGTGTGATGTTGTGAGCATCAGTGAGCTGTGGCTGAAAGGAGGTTGTAGTGGAAGCTTAATGCTCCCGGATACACACTGTAGCAAAAGGATAGGCAGGTAGGCAGAGGGGGCTGGGGTGGACCTGGTGGTATAAAATGAAATCAAATCCTTAGAAAAAAATGACATAGGATTAGAAGATGTAAAATTTTTGTGGGTAGAGTTAAGAAACTACTCCGGTAAAAAAGACCCCGATGGGAGTTAAATACTGACTTCGGAACACTAGCAAAGATGTGATCTACAAATTACAAAGGGAGATATAAAATGCACGTAAAAAGGGCAATGTTACGATAGTCATGGGGATTTTTAATATGCAGGTAGATTAGGAAAATCAGGTTGGTGCTGGATCCCAAGGGGGGGGGGGGGGGGGTTTGTAGAATGCCTACGGGATGGCTTTTAAGAGCAGCTCACGGTAGGGGATCAGCTATTCTGGATTATGTGTTGTGCAATCTACTGGAATTGATCAGAGAGATTAAGGTAAATGGTGCTCGTAATATGATAGAATTCACTCTGCAATTTGAGAAAGATAAGCTACAGTCAGATCAGTACTACAGTGGAGTAAGGGGAATTACAGGGGCACGAGAGAGGAGCAGACCAAAACTGATGGACGGGAACATTTATAGGGATGACAGCAGAGCAGCAATGGTTGGAGTATCTGGTGGCCATTCAGAAGGAGCAGGCAGGTACGTCACAAAGAGGTATTCTAAAGGCAGGATGACACAACCATGGCTGACAAGAGTAGTCAAAACCAAGGAGAGGACTTCTCTAGTGCCTTTAACACCATCCAGCCCAAGATCTTAAGGCACAAACTAACGGAGATGGGAGTAGACTCTCACATGGTGGATTGGATAGTGGACTACTTGACAGATAGACCTCAGTATGTGCGGTTGGGAGACTGTAGGTCTGACACGGTGGTCAGCAGCACAGGAGCGCCGCAGGGAACCGTACTCTCTCCGGTCCTGTTCACCCTGTACACATCAGACTTCCAATATAACTCGGAGTCCATGTGCAGAAGTTCGCTGATGACACGGCCATAGTGGGGTGTGTCAGGAATGGACAGGAGGAGGAGTATAGGAAACTGATACAGGACTTTGTGATATGGTGCAACTCAAACTACCTGCGTCTCAATATCACCAAGACCAAGGAGATGGTGGTGGACTTTAGGAGATCTAGGCCTCATATGGAGCCAGTGATCATTAATGGAGAATGTGTGGAGCAGGTTAAGACCTACAAGTATCTGGGAGTACAGTTAGACGAGAAGCTAGACTGGACTGCCAACACAGACGCCTTGTGCAGGAAGGTACAGAGTCGACTGTACTTCCTTAGAAGGTTGGCGTCATTCAATGTCTGTAGTGAGATGCTGAAGATGTTCTATAGGTCAGTTGTGGAGAGCGCCCTCTTCTTTGTGGTGGTGTGTTGGGGAGGAAGCATTAAGAAGAGGGACGCCTCACGTCTTAATAAGCTGGTAAGGAAGGCGGGCTCTGTCGTGGGCAAAGTACTGGAGAGTTTAACATCGGTAGCTGAGCAAAGGGCGCTGAGTAGGCTACGGTCAATTATGGAAAACTCTGAACATCCTCTACATAGCACCATCCAGAGACAGAGAAGCAGTTTCAGCGACAGGTTACTATCGATGCAATGCTCCTCAGACAGGATGAAGAGGTCAATACTCCCCAATGCCATTAGGCTTTACAATTCAACCGCCAGGACTTAAGAACTTTTTTAAAAGCTATTATTAATGCTTTTTGAGATAGTGATTTAGATGCATATCATATTTTTTTTTACTGAGTTAAGTATTGTATGTAATTAGTTTTGCTACAACAAGTGTACGGGACATTGGAAAAAAAGTTGAATTTCCCCATGGGGATGAATAAAGTATCTATCTATCTATCTAATAGAGCTAAAATTAGTGGAATTTAGAGGATTGGGAAGCTTTTAAAAACCAGCAGAAGGTAACTAAAAAGTCATAAAGGGAAAGACAGAATACGAAGCTAATAATATTAAAGAGGATACCAAAACTGTCTTCAGACACATAAAGTGTAAAAGAGAGATGAAAGTGGATATTGCTGGAGAGGTGGTAATGGGGAACAAGGAAATGGCAGATGGACTGAATAAGTATTTTGCATCAGTCTTCACTGTGAAAGACACTGTAGTAGTAGGCCTCCGTTGGTCTCGATAGACCATGGATTTGCGCCTTGGAAAGTTTCCCATCCGCAAGCCTGGGCAAGATTTTTTTTATGGAAGACCGGCAGTTGCCCAAGCTGCAAGTCTCCCCTCTCCACGCCACCAATGTTGTCCAACGGAAGGGCATTAAGACCCATACAACTTGGCACTAGTGTCGTCGCAGAGCAATATGTGGTTAAGTGCCTTGCTCAAGGACACACGCACAGCCTCAGCCAAGGCTCAAACGGGAGAAGGTGGGAGAAGGTGCTTTGGAACCTGAAAGATCTGAAGGTCGATAAGTCACCTGGATCAGGTGGTCTACACCCCAGAGGTCTGAAAGAGATGGCTGAAGAGATTATGGAGACATTAGTAATGATCTTTCAAGAATCACTATATTTTGACATGGTCCCAGAGGACTTAAAAATTGCAAATGTCACTCCATTCGTCAAGAACTGAGGGAGGCAGAAGAAAATTATAGGTCAGTTAATCTGACCTCAGTGGTTGGGAAGGTGTTGGCGTCAATAGTCAAGGATGTGGTTTTGGTTACTCAGAGGCACATGATGAAATAGGCTGAAGTCAGCATGGCTTCCTCAAGAAAAAATCCTGCCTGACAAATCTTGTGGAATTCTTTGAAGAAACACCAAGCAGGACAGACAAAGGAGAATCAGCTGATGTTGAGTACTTGGATTTTCAGGCCTTTGACAAGGTGCCACACGTGAAGCTGCTTAACAAGTTAAAGAGTCCGTGGCATTGCAGGAAAGATTCTAGCATGGATAGAGCATTGGCTGATTGGCAGGAGGCAAAGAGTGGGAATAAAGGGAGCCCTTTCTGGTTGTCTGATGGTGACTAGTGGTGTTCCACAGTGGTCTGTGTTGCGGCCATTTCACTTTACGTTATCTGTCAATGATTTAGGTGATGGAATTGATAGCTTTGTGGCCAGGTTTGTGGAGGATACACAGATAGGTGGAGGGGCAGGTAGTGCTGAAGAAGCAGAGAGGCTACAGAAGGACCTCAACATATTAGGAGAATGGGTAAAGAAGTGGCAGATGGAATACAGTGCTGGGAAGTGTGAGATCATGCCCTTTGGCATAAGAACAACAGCATAGACTATTTTCTAATTGGAGAGAAAATTCAAAAACCTGAGGTGCAAAGGGATTTGGGAGCTCTCATGCAGGACTCCTGCAAGGTTAATTTGCATGTTGAGTCGGCGGCGAGGAAGGCAAATACAATGTTAGCATTCATTTGAAGAGGACTAGAATATAAAAGCAAGGATGTAATGTTGAGGCTTTACAAAGCACCGGTGAAACCTCACTTGGAGCATCGTAAGCAGTTTTGGGCCCCTTATTGGGAGCTGAATGTCCAAGGTCACACTGCAAAGGTAAAAGGATGTTGATGGCAGTTATATACAGGCCTCCCAACAGTATCTGGGATGTGGCCCACAGGTTACAAGAGGAAATAGAAAAGGCATGTCAAAAGAGCAATGTTATGGGAGATTTTAACATGCATATCGATTGGGAAAATCAGGTTGGTAATGGATCTCAAGAGATTGAGTTTTTAGAATGCCTAAGAGATGGCTCTTTAGAGTAGTTTGTCATTGAGCCTACTAGGGGGTCAGCTATACTGGATTGAGTGTTATGTAACAAACTGGAGGCAATTAGGGAGCTTAAGGTTAAAGGACCCTTAGGAACCAGTGATCACAATATGATTGTCTTCAACTTGAAATTTGATGGGGAGAAAATAAAGTCTGACGTAGCAGTATTTCAGTGGAGTAAAGGAAATTACGTGGTATGAGAGAGGAGTTGGCCAAAGTAAATTGGAAGGAGCTGCTGACAGGGATGTCAGCAGAGTAGCAATGGCGTGCGTTTCTGGGGAAAAAAAATGAGGAAGGTGCAGGACTTGTTTATTCCAAAAATGAAGAAATACTCAAATGGTAAAATAGTACAACTGTGGCTGACAGGGGAGTCAAAGCTGTTGTAAAAACAAAGGGCACACAACAAAGCAAAAATTAGTGGAAAGATAGAGTATTGGGAAGTTTTCAAAAACCTACAGAGATCAACTAAAAAATCATTAGAAGGGAAAAGATGATTTATGAAAGCAAGCTAGCAAATAGTATCAAAGTGGATAGTAAAAGTTTTTCAAGTATGTTAAAAAATAAAAGAAAAATGAGAGTGGATATAGGACCGCTAGAAAATGAGGCAGGAAAAGTAATAACTGGGGACAAGGAGATGGCTGATGAACTAAATGAGTATTTTGCATCAGTCTTCACTGTGGAAGACACTAGCAGTATGCCTGATGTTGTAGTGTGTGAAGGAAGAGAAGTGGGTGCAGTTACTGCTACGAAAGAGAAGGTGCCAAAAAGCTGAAAGACCTAAAGGTACATAAGTCACCCAGACCAAAGGAACTGCACCCTGGGGTTCTGAAGGAGGTAGCATTAGAGATTGTAGTGGCATTAGAAATGATCTTTCGAACATCATTAGACTCTGGCATGGTGCCAGAGGACTGGAAATTTGCAAACGTTATTCCACTCTAAGAAAGGAGGAAGGCAGCAGAAAAGAATTTATAGACCAGTTAGCCTGATCGCAGCGGTTGGGAAGATGTTAGAGTCAATTGTTAAGGATGAGGTGATGGACTACTTAGTGACACAGGACAAGATAGGACAAAGTCAGCCTGGCTTCCTTCAAGGAAAATCCTGCCTGACAAACCTATTGGAATTCTTTGAAGAGATTACAAGTAGGATAGATAAAGGGAGTGCAGTGCATGTTGTATATTTAGACTTTCAGAAGGCCTTTGACATGGAGCCACACATGAGGCTGCTTACCAAGTTAAGAGCCCATGGTATTACAGGAAAGTTACTAACATGGTTAGAGCATTGGCTGATTGGTAGGAGGCAGTGAGTGGGAATAAAAGGATCCTTTTCTGGTTGGCTGTCAGTGATTAGTGGTGTTCCACAGGGGTTGCTGTTGGGATCGCTTCTTTTTATGCTGTATATAAATGATTTAGATAATGGAATAGATGGCTCTGTTGCCAAGTTTGTAGATGATACGAAGATTGGTGAAGTGGCAGGTAGTGTTGGGGAAACAGGCAGGCTGCAGAAGGACAGGCAGATTAGAAGAATGAGCGAGAAAGTGGCAAATGAAATACAATGTTGGAAAATGCAAGGTCGTGCACTTTGGTAGTAGAAATAAATGTGTGGACAGTTTTCTAAATGGGGAGAAAATCCAGGAATCTGAGATGCAGAGGGACTTGGGAGTCCTTGTGCAGAACACCCTGAAGGTTAACCTGTTGGTGAGGAGGAAGGCAAATGCCACGTTAGCATTCATTTCAAGAGGTCTGGAATACAAGAGCAAGGATGTGATGCTGAGTCCCACCATAAGGCATTGGTGAGGCCTCACCTTGAATATTGTGAACAGTCTTACAAAAGATGTACTGGCATTGGAGAAGGTCCAGAGGAGGTTCACAAGGATGCTTCCAGGAATGAAAGGGTTATCATACGAGGAATGTTTGATGGCTCTGGGTCTGTACTCGCTGGAATTCAGAAAGATGAGGAGGGAATCTCATTGAAACCTTTTGAATGTTGAAAGGCCTAGATGGAGTAGATGTGGAGATGTTTCCCATGGTGGAAGAGTCTAGGACAAAAGGGCACAGCCTCAGAATAGAGGGGCGCCCTTTCAAAACAGAGATGCGGAGAATTTTTTTTAAGCCAAAGAATGGTGCATTTGAGGCAGAGATTGATAGGTTCTTGATTGGACATGGCATCAAAGGCTATGGGGAGAAGGTCAGGAACTGGGTTGAGGAGGAGATTAAAAAAATAAATAGGATCAGCCACGACTGAATGGCGGAGCAGACTTGATGGGCCAGATGGCCTAATTCTGCTCTTATGTCTTATCTATGAAAGGCTGTGCTGACATTGGAGAGGGTGTAAAGGAGGTTAATGAAAATTATCCTGGGACTGAAAGGCTTATCACATGAGGAGTCTTTGATAGCTCGGGGCCTGTACCCACCGAAATCCAAATGAAGGGGGGGGGGGGGGGGAATCACATTGAAACTTATCAAATGCTGAAAGGCCTTGATAGAGTGAATATTTCCTATGGTGGGAGAGTCAAAGACCAAAGGACACAGCCTGAGAATAGAAGGACGTCATTTAGAACAGAGATGAGGAGGAATTTCTTTAGTCAGAGAGTGGTGAACCTCTGAAATTCATTGCTGAGATGGCTATGGAGGCCAAGTTATTGGGTATATTTAAGGAAGAAGCAGTTCTTGATTTGTCAGGGCATCAAGAGATATGGCAAGAAGGCAAGAGATTATGGCTGAAAGGGAAATAGATCAGCCATGTTGAAATGGCTGAGCAGAATTGATGGGCCAAATGGCCTAATTCTGCTCCTATATATGATGGAAGAATAATAAATAAATACAGAAATAATTAAATAAACTATAAATATCAACAACATTTCACTTTCCTTGAAAGTGAGTCCATGGGCTGTGGAAACAACCCATGGAGTGAATGAAGTTATCCCAGGTGGCTCTTGATGTTTGAGGGGTAATAACTGAACCTGGTGGTTTTGAGTCCTGAGGCTCCTATACCTCCTGCCTCATGGCAGCAGCGAGAAGAGAGCATGGCCTGGATGGTATTGGTCCTTGATAATGGATGCTCCTTTCTTATGACATTACTCTGTATAGATATGTGTAATGGTCGTCTACATAGATGTGTTTACCTGTGGTGGATTGGACGGTTCCATTGCATTTTACAAAGACATTGGTGATTCCACATCAGGCCATGATGCAACCAGACAATATACTCTCCACTATGCATCTATAGAAGTTTGTCAAAGTTTTAGATGACATGCCAAATTTTCGCAAACTTCTGAAAAACTAGAGATGCAGTTGCAAAGAAAGCACAGCAGCATTAACCTGTTGGACCCAGGACTGATCCTCAGAAATGATAACACCAAGGAATTTTGCTGACTCTCTCCACCTCTGATCCCCCAATGAGGACTGGCTCATTGACCTCCCGTTTCCTTCGCCTGAAATCAATAATCATCTACTTGGTCTTGCTATTGCTGAGGGAGAGGTTGTCGTTGTGGCACCACTCAGCCAGATTTTCAATATCTCTCTTAGATGCTGATTCATCACCACCTTTGATTCGGCCAATGACAGTGGTGTCATCAGCAAACTTGTATATGACATTGGAGCTGTGCTTAGCCACAGTCATAAGCATAAACCGAGCAGCGAGAATAAACACACAGCTTTATGGTGCACCTGTGCTGATGGAGATTGTGGAGGAGATGTTGTTGCCAATCCAAACTGACTGGGGTCTGCAAGTGAGGAAATTGAGGATCCAGTTGCACAAGGAGATTATTAAGGACTTGAAGCTTATTGATTAGTTTTGAAGGGATGATAGTCAACGAAGAACATCTTGTTGTATTTATCGTTGCTGTCCAAATGTTTCAGGGTTGAGTGAAGAACCACTGAAATAGCATTTGCAGTGAACCTGTTGTGCCAGTAGGCAAACTGAAGTGGATCCAAGTTGCTTCTCAGGCAGCTGTTGACATGATTCATCACTAACCTCTCAAAGCATTGCAGTGGATGCAAGTGCTACTGGATAGTCATTGATGCAGGTTACCACGGTCTTCACAGGCACTGGAATAATTGAAGCCTGTTGAAGCAGATGGGCACCTCAGACTGCAAAAGCAGGGGGTTAAAGATCTCAGTGAACATTCTTGCCAGTTGATCAGCACAGGCCTTCAGTACTTGTCCAGTTATCCTGACTGGGCCAGATGCTTTCCATGGGTTCAGTCTCCTGAAGGATGCTCTCAGAGACCAAATTCACAGGGTCATGAGGGGCTGTGGGAGTTCATGAAGGTCCCTCCACATTTTGATGGTCGAAGTGAGCATGAAAGACTTGGAGCTCATCTGTGATTGAAGTCTTGTTGTCATCTAGTTTCACTTTATAGGAAGTGATGGGATGCAAGCCCTGCCACAGCTGTTGAGCAACACATACAACAAGCTGGAGGAACTCAACAGGTTGGGCGGCATCCGTGGACAGCCGTTGAGCATCCTTTAGAGATTTAAGTTTGTCCAGAATTGCCACTTTGCATGTGAGACAGCTTTCTGAAGATCACACCTGGACCTCTTGCATTTAACTTGGTCGCCAGTCTTGAATGCCACTGATTCGGCACTCAGCAGATTGCAGATCTCATGGTTCATCCAGGGCTTCTGGTTGGGGAAGACTCTGAATGATTGTGTGGGGACACACTCGTCTGCAACTGTTTCTTATAAAGTCAGTGACGAGTCCTTGAACAACTCAATCTAGATAGATAGATAGATACTTTATTCATCCCCATGGGGAAATTCAACATTTTTTCCAATGTCCCATACACTTATTGTAGCAAAACTAATTACATACAATACTTAACTCAGTAAAAATATGATATGCATCTAAAATCACCCTCTCAAAAAGCATTAATAATAGCTTTTAAAAAAGTTCTTAAGTAGTTTACTTAAATACATTGAGTCCTAACCTCGGCACTTTAACATATCTTACTCCTGGCGGTTGAATTGTAAAGCCGAATGGCATTGGGGAGTATTGATCTCTTCATCCTGTCTGAGGAGCATTGCATCGATAGCAACCTGTCGCTGAAACTGCTTCTCTGTCTCTGGATGGTGCTATGTAGAGGATGTTCAGGGTTTTCCATAATTGACTGTAGCCTACTCAGCGCCCTTCGCTCTGCTACCGATGTTATACTCTCCAGTACTTTGCCCACGACAGAGCCCGCCTTCCTTACCAGCTTAAGACGTGAGGCGTCCCTCTTCTTAATGCTGCCTCCCCAACACACCACCACAAAGAAGAGGGCGCTCTCCACAACTGACCTATAGAACACCTTCAGCATCTCACTACAAACATTGAATGACCCCAACCTTCTAAGGAAGTACAGTCGACTCTGTGCCTTCCTGCACAAGGCATCTGTGTTGGCAGTCCAGTCTAGCTTCTCGTCTAACTGTACTCCCAGATACTTGTAGGTCTTAACCTGCTCCACACATTCTCCATTAATGATCACTGGCTCCATATGAGGCCCAGATCTCCTAAAGTCCACCACCATCTCCTTGGTCTACCGACTCAAAGCAATCTCATAGCCACTCCTCAGCCTCCTGTGGCCAACTCTTTGTTGTCCTCACCTCTGGAGCCTTGCTCTTTAGCAGGTAGGACAGCCAAGTGATCAGATTTCCTGGTGTAGTCTAGGAATAGACTGCAGATGATAAGTATTCCTTATCGTAGTATAGCAGTTGTCCAACACTTTGGGACCACTGGTGCTGCAAGTGATTTGTTGATGATAATTGGGCAGTTTTCTTCAAACAAGCCTGCTTGAAGAGCAGGACGATGATTTGAAAGGTGTCAGTGTAGGCGGTTTCTTGTTTGCTAATCATGATGCTCAGTACATCAAATATCTGCATTTGGCTGTATGTAAACTGCAGTCGGATCACAAAGGAAGAATTCCCTTAGTAAGTAGAAATATTGGCACTTAATCATCAGATGTCCCAGGTCTGGGGGAACAAGACTCCTGCATCATAGCAGCACAAAGAGCTCATCGCGTAACACAGACCCCCCCCAACTTTCGCCTTCTCTGAATCAGTTTGGTCCGTCAGTACTGAGAAGCCTTTGGGTCTTACTGATGTACTGTACAGTTTCTGGTGTGATGCATGTCTCCGTGAATGCAGCTATTATGTATTGTAACTTCAAAACATTAAACTAATTCAAAGGATGATACAGGAGTCCCAAATATGAATCTAACTTTGGGTTTACTTTGAGCAAGGTGCATACATATGTGGTAGTGTGATGACATGTGTAATTCACTTTTTAATATATATAACCTAATCAATTATTGAAACAAGATTACAAGAAACAAGATTGAACTATTGTTACAAGATTACTCAAATATTAGACATGTGAAATACACAACAGGTGCAATTCCTCACTACCCTCCGATTCAGCAATCTTGCCCTGAGGTCCTCGATCTTGTTCTCCAGTGACTGTTCATTCGTTAGCAAGATGCTGTGTTGAGGCAGTTTCATTCCTCTGTATTTTACCTCAGCTTTGAGCCCTCCCCTCCTCCCTCTCTGTCAGTCATGGTGATGTAACTTCATCCATTTGTAAAGGTGCTGTACCTGCACGCTTGAAAGTCAAGTCTGCCGAGATCTTCACAAGATCGTGAAATCGCTGGTTCATTAAGTATATTGCTTAAGGAAAAATTACAGACTGCAGAGAGTAATTCAGAAGTATATTTACAAGATCAGTAAGCAGCCTGCAATACGTCACCATGATTCACCAGTGACATTTTGACAGCAGTGGAAACTGCAAACAGTTTCAAACTCCTGGGAGAGCACATCACACACTATCTCTCATGGTCCCAGGCAGGACACATTCGACGCAGTCAAAAAAACTCCTCTGGAGCTCTCTGAGGAGGCTGAAGAGAACTGGACTTGCACGTCTATATTCACATCATTTTACAGATGTGCAGTAGAAAATGTAGGTGCGTGGTACAGAAACTGTACTGTGGTGGACAGGAAAGTTCTACAGTGGGGCAGTCAAAACTGCCAACACGTCACTGGCACCAAACTACTCACCATCGTGGGCATGTACGCAGAAAGGGCCGGTAACCCACCTGCTCAGTCTGTTTGCCCTACACCCATCAGGGAGGAGGCTACGTAGTACCCACACCAAGACCACCAAACTCAAAAAGTTACTTTGTCCAAGCAGTAAGACTGATCAACACCTTCGTCACTAATTTATTTCCCATCAGTGACTTTAAGTGCAGCCTAGCATCAATCCATCTCAGTACTGTATAGAAGCTTCATATGTATTTATATTATTGAACTCTGTGACCTTGCACTGCATCGGGACCGGAGTAACAATTATGTCGCTCTGCTTACACTCATGCACAGGCAGTGATATTAAAGAATTTTGATTCTTGGAACGTCAAATACTAGAGGCACATCTTTATGATGAGAGGAGGAAAGTTTGGGAGACGTGTGGGGCAAGATTTTGGAATGTGCTGCCGGGGTGGTGGTGGAGACAGACGTGTTAGAGGTGTTGATAAGACATGAATATGTAGGGGATGGAGGGATAGGAATCCCTCAGGTGGAAGGGATTTAATTTATTTTGGCACAGACATCATGGCTGCAGGGGCCTGTTCCTGTGCTGTACCGTTCTGCAAGCCTTTCCACTCCAGGATATCGGAAATGATTTCCCTATTCAGGAAATGTTGCTTTCCTGCAGCTGGGGCTCTCGCCATTACCCTGATTCTGCACTCACCTAATCTCCCTCCAAACTGAACAGGGTTCCCCCAGCTCTCAACTTTCACCCCACTAGCCTCCCCTTCCAGCACGTCATTACCACCCCCCCCAGCAATAAGGCCCCACCACCATCTGCAACTCCCCCTCCCTACTGTCTTCCACAGGGACCACTTCCTAACTCCTGGCACATACAACTCGGAGCATTGGAATTCCAGCAACCTCTGTAAGCAAGCTTATAGATTCCTCCTGTGAGCCACATGGGTTTCCTCCCACAGTTACCGACCGGTTAGTGGGTTAACTGGTCATTGTACATTGTCCTGTGATTATGCTAGGTGCTCGAAGAACCTGTTCCACACTCTTTCTAAGTAATTAAAACTTTCCCTCAGCCCTCGCAGCCAAGGTGACATCTCCTCTTTCGTGTTGAATGGCACCCTCAGATGAGGCAGGGATTCACGTGCACCTCCACCAACCTCGTCCGCTGTATTGTATGCTCTGGATGAGGCCTTCTTGATGATAGTGAGACTGGACGACCATCCTGTGCAGCTCCTAGATCCTGTCCCCCCCACCCCCACTAGAGCCATTCCCAGCTCTCAGTTCACACCATTTCAACTCCCCTACTCCATTTCCACACTGGTGAACTCCTGACCTCACAAAGTACAAATGACCTTGCACCTTATTGCACTGCATGCTCTCTGTGGCTTTTGCACTCTGTTCTACATTCTGTTATTGTTTTACCTTGTTCTACCTAATCGCACGGTGTAATGATCTGATCTGTATAAACAAGTGTGCAAGACAAACTTTCAGTTTCTCGATTCATGACAATAATAAACCAATTCCAACTCTTGCCCACCATTACTCCACTGCCAAGGAGTGGCCAAATGTAAACTAGAGGAACACACACCAATTTACTCATTCTTTCAGAGATACATCATGACACAGGCCCCGCCAGTCCAACAAGTCACACTGCCCAACAACCTACCTATTTAATTCTAGCCTCATCACAGGATAATTTACTGACCAATTAACCTACTAGCTGGTATGCCCATCGCCCTACACCTCCTCGCTTCATCCATCACCTTCTGGCCTCTCTCCATTCTCCGAACTGACGAGCTCCCTTCTACACCACCAATGCAGATGAGGGTCTCCATCCGTTCCTCCCTCACATGCTGCCTGACCCGCTGAGGGCCTCTGGCAGATAGTGTGTTACTTCTGGTTCCAACGCCTGTGGTCTCTCATCTCTCCACCACGGAGGGTGAGTGGCAAAGGACAAGTCTGGGGTCCTCATTCAGGGGGAGTGACAGACCACATACAATGAATCTCTCAAATACTCGATGGGTTCAAACAGCTTTGCTCGCACGTCCTGCAGTGCAGCAGATAGCCCTCTCCTCACCACCACTCGCCCAGATCCACTCAGAATTCCTGACGCCTTCAACCCTTTATAGCCGGGACAACAGGACACAGTCATCCCCATTGGGGGGCAGTTCACACCGCCGTAGCCTGCTGGGGAGCGAAGGAGAATGTGTGGAATGTGGCAGGGATGAGTTCAGTGGGGCATGGCGGACGGCGGGCAGGGTGGAGGTTTACAGTCCGCCTTGGCGGGGGTCCCGGGCAGCTGGGGGTCTCTGCCTCTCCAGCTCCCAGAAGTAGTCTTGGCTCCGCTGCACCAGCTGACTCCACCGCTGCAGCCAGTCCTGCACGTTCCTCCCCTCCTTCTTCACCCAGGGCACCAAGAGCTGGGCTGGCTGCTCCCACCTGCGGGGCAAGAGAGATAACGGCGGTCAGTGCTCCCTACCAGTTGCGTTACCACAATCCTCACCCCACTCTTTCACCACTCATCCCAGTCTTTAACAATGTTGCCCCATAATCAACTCCATTTCTTGCCAACTGGGTGTTCAGTGCCATCTGACAGCCTCTTGCTCACGGCTGCAGGAGGAAGGTGTTTGTGTGTGACGCTCTCTCTCTCTCTCTTCCCCCCCCCTTTTGTTTGCTGCTCCCAAAGGGAAGGTGCCTGCATTGTCTCTTCCTTGCTGTTTTTGGAGGGTGGTGCCAGAGTCCAGGGTCTTGGCAAAGTTTAATCAACACAGTTTGTGGATGGGACTCTGTAGTTCATGTTATGATGTGTTTCTGCTCACCTCTTTTACTTGTTGCTATTTTGATCAGGGTGGCCTGCAGATAGCAGGTGACACAGTGCTTGACTGAACTGGATTGAATACGCATGGACTCTTTCGATGACTTTAGAACATAGAACAGTACAGCACATTACAGGCCCTTTGGCCCACAATGTTGTACCGACCCTTAAACCCTGCCTTCCATAGAACCCCCCACCTTAAATTCCTCCATATACCTGTCTAGTAGTCTCTTAAATTTCACTAGTGCATTTGCCTCCACCACTGACTCAGACAGTGCATTCCACGCACCAACCACTCACTCTGAGTGAAAAACCTTCCTCTAATATCCCCCTTGAATTTTCCACCCCTTACCTTAAAGCCATGTCCTCTTGTATTGAGCACTGGTGCCCTGGGGAAGAGGCGCTGGCTGTCCACTCTGTCTATTCCTCTTAATATCTTGTATACCTCTATCATGTCTCCTCTCATCCTCCTCCTTTCCAGAGAGTAAAGTCCTAGCTCCCTTAGTCTCCGACCATAATGCATACTCTCTAAACCAGACAGCATCCTGGTAAATCTCCTCTGTACTCTTTCCAATGCTTCCACATCCTTCCTATAGTGAGGCGACCAGAGGCGACTTGGTGGTTGTGTTTTGTGCCCTGTGTTTCTCATTCGTGCTTTTTTTTTGACATTTGCGCAAATTTGTTTTTTCCTTTGCATATGGGTGTCTCTGATGTTCTTCTTTGAATGGGTTCCATGGTCATCTTTGTTTCGTGGCTGCCTTTGGGAAGATTAATCCCAGGGTTGTAAGCTGCGTAAGTACTTCGATTATAAATGTACTTTGAATCAGCACTTGAGACCTCATGCATCAACAAAGACAAATAAAAATAAGGCAGGGACGTGCAGAGCGGCCATTGTGTGAGTGGAGTGGGGAGGCTTCGGCTCATCAAGCTTTGGTGAAAACAGGCTTGGGCAAGGTCCCTCTCTGGTAAATTTATTTTCATTCATCCATAGTTAGAGCAGACAGAATGGCTCCAGGGGCTGAGTTGTGTTCTTAGCGTGAGATGTGGGAACCCTGGGAGCTGAATTCCGCTCCTACAGGAAACTGAGGAGATGTCATGGGGGATTTCAATACAAAGCAAGATTGGGAAAGTATGGTTTGTGCTGGACCCAAGAGAGAGAATTTGAACAATACCTACAAGTTGGCTTTTTACTGCAGCTATTCTATATTGACAATGAACAGGAATTGATTAAGGAGCTTAAGGTAAAGGAACCAGTAGGGGTTAGTGTTCGTAACATGAAAGACCTCACCCTACAATTTGAGAGGGAGAAGCTAAAATCAGATTATCAGTATTACCGTGGAGTAAAGGGAATTACAGAGGTATGAGAGAGGAGCTGGCCATAGATCATAGCAATAGCTGGAGTTTCTGGAAGCAATTTGGAAGATGCAGGATAGATACAACCCAAAGAAGAAATATTCTAATGGCAGGATGACACAACCGTGGCTGACAAGTTAAAGCCAAAGAGACGGCATATAATACAGCAAAAATTAGTGGGGAGTTAGAGCACTGGGAAGCTTTTAAAAGAATCAATAGAAGGCAACAAAGAAGTCAAAAAGAAGGAAAAAAATAGAACACGGAGGTAAGCTAAACAACAATATTAAAGAGGATACCAAAACTTACTTCAGAAATGTAAAAGAGACGCAAATGTAGATGCTGGAGAGGTAGTAGTTGGGGAGAAGGAAATGGCAGATGAACTGAATAAGTATTTTGCATCAGTCTTCACTGTGTAAGACACTAACAGTATGATGGAAGTTCGACAGTGTCAGGGGGCAGAAGTGTGTGAAGTTGCCATTACTCAGCAGAAGGTTCTTGGGAAACTGGAAGATCTGAAGGTAGATAAATCACCTGGACCAGCTGGTGTACACCCCAGAGTTCTGAACGAGGTGGCTGAAGAGATTATGGATTTATAATGATCTTTCAAAACTCAATTGTTTCTGGTATGGTTCCAGAGGAATAGAAAATTGCAAATGTCACTCCACTCTCCAAGGAGGGAGAGGCAGAAGAAACAAAATTATAGGCACGTTAGTCTAACCTCAGAGTTCGGCAAGACGTTGGGAGTCGATTGTTAATGATGTGGTTTCGGAGTACTTGGAGGCACATGATAAAATAGGCTGTAGTCAGCATGGTTTCCTCAAGGAAAAACCTAGCCTGACAAATCTGTTAGAATTCATTGAATAACAAGCAGGATAGACAAAAAAGAAATGGTGGATGTTGTGTACTTGGATTTTCAGAAGGCCTTTGATAAGGTGCCACACATGAGACTGCTTAACAAGTTAAGAGCCCATGGTATTCCAGGAAAGATTCTAGCATGGATAGAGCATTGGCTGATTGTCAGGAGGCAAAGAGTGAGAATAAAGGGAGACTTTCCTGGTTAGCTGGTGAATAGTGGTGTTCCACGGGGGTCTGTGTTGGGACCCCATTGTTTGTACATTATATTTCAATGATTTGGATGATAGAATTGATGGCTTTGTGGCCAAGTTTATGGATGATACAAAGACCGCTGGAGGAGCAAGTAACTTTGAGGCAGTAGAGAGGCTACAGAAGGACAGACAGATTAGGAGAATGGGTAAAGAAATGGCGGATGGAATACAGTGTTGGGAAGTGTGTGGTCATGCATTTTGGAAGAAAAAAAACAAAAGCATAGACTATTTTCTAACTGCAGAGAAATTTCAAAAATCTGAGGTGGAAAGGAACTTGGGAGTCTTTGTGCAGGATTCCCTAAAGGTTCATTTTTATGTTGAGTCAGTGGTGAGGAAGGCAAATGCAATGTTAGCATTCATTTCGAGAGGCTTCACTTGGAGCATTGTGAACAGTTCTGGGGCCCTTATTTAAAACTGGCTGACATTGAAGAGGTTTCAGAGGAGGCTCATGAGAATGATTCTGGGAATGAAAGGATTATCATTTGGGGAGTGTTTGATGGCTCTGGGCCTTTTCTTACTGGAATTTAGAAGAATGAATGGGGAATCTCATTGAAACTATCTAATGTAGACAGAGTGGATGTGGAGAGGATGTTTCCTAAGGTGGGGGAATCTAGGACCAGAGAGAGTAGAGGGACATCCATTTAGAACTGAGATGAGGAGGAATTTCCCCAGCCAGTGGGTGGGGAATCCGTGGAATTCACTGCCACAGGCAACTTTGGAGGCCAGGTTATTGGGTGTAAGTAAGGTAAGGACGACAGGTTCTTGATTAGTCGGGACATGAAAGGTTACAGGGAGAAGGCAGAAGAATGGGGTTGAGAGAGAAATGGATCATCCATGTTGAAGTGATGGAGCAGACCAGATGGGCTGAATGGCCTGATTCTGCTCCTACGCCTTATGGTCTAAATTCTCTCACTTCAACACGGAACTGATTCCACAACCTACAGATTCATTTTCAAGTATATGGTATAGGAGGAGACAATGGCACCTAACGGTGACTCCTTTGCTTGCATCTTCGGAAGCAGCTCTATTTCAATCTTTAATACCTCTTTCTGCCCCTTTTAGGTTTCTTTTGAAGACTCTGACCTGGAATTACACACTGACTACAGTTCTTTGCGGGAATGGGACCCGCTCTCGGGGTTTCACTAATGGCTGTTATTCGAGGGCGCAGCCTAAGAGCCTCACTCGCCTTCCGATGTCCGAGATTTCATGACTCTGGAGACAGGGGTGTGGATCAGAGGTCGGTGTGTTGTTGGAGATGGAAGATCTAAGGCTGTGTGCCCAGAGGCTCGAGATCTTTGGGCACAGAGCTGGGAAAAAGCGACGTGATGAACTTTTAACATCGTAAACCAGCGAGTTGTTAGCTATGTCTCCCTTCTCGCTGTGAAACGGAGACACCCCTTTCTCCCTTATAAGGAAGGGAGAGCCTATGGTATGTCGAATACCCGGGTGAAGGAGCAGTCTGGGGTAACTGCAAGTAATTGCCCCCGCTGTTGCTTTGCTCACGCTTGAGTGCTCGGTGGCGGGTGACTGGATTTTTTTTTGCCGGTGAGGGGAGGGGGGATTGTTGCTTGCTGCTGCTTAAGCGTGGGACAGAGGGGAGCTGGGGGGACAGACTTCGGAGTTCGAACATTTAACTGGCATTTATTCTTGGGGGCAATCCTCTGTTTTACATGGATGGCTGCGAAGAAAAAGCATTTCAGGATGTATCTGGTATACATTTCTCTGACATTAAATGTACCTTTGAAACATATACAGAACACATTTTGATAATAAGCTTACTTCAAACTTTTAACTTTAGAAAGGATCCTATCTGGTATTGAAGCTGCTCTACCCGTGACCACAGGAACTTCAGAGAGAAGTGGACACAGCTCAGCACATCACAGAAAACAGTTCCCCTTCCATGGACTGTCTACACTTCTCAGTAAAACAGCCAGCATAATCATAATCCTACCCCGGACATTCCCCCTTCTCCCATCGGGCAGAAGGTACAGAAGATTAATTAGTCTGAGCAAATTGAGATTAATACTACCCTTATACCCTTCCCTATAGGGTATGCACTTAAGGTGAGGGGGTATATTCAAAGGAGATGGGGCAAGCTTGATTTTACACAACAGTGGGGAGTGCCTGGAATGCACTGCCAGGGAGTGGTGGAGGCAGAGAAGACGGAGGCGTTTAAGAAACTGTTAGACAGGCACATGGGCGTGCAGGGAACGGACATCGCATCGGCAGCAGTGATTGGTTTAGGCAACATTGTGGGCTGAATCGCCAGTTCCTGTGCTGTCCTCAGAGGGCGGGGCAGAGAGGCAGCAGTGTAATTGTGGGAAATTCAAGGACATAGCTAAAGCCTCCCCCCCGATTCCTGTGCTCAGTGTTTTATGTTCCAAGAGAGGTGGGCTGTGAGATGGTACATAGAGTTAAAGATGGCGCTGTAAAGTGTTATGCTAACACACTAGCCATGATCCCGAGAAGCTCAAAAAGTTACACCTCCTTGCTCCTATGAATTGTTCTACACCACACCCTGGGTGTGAACAGCTGTGTCCTCACATTCCTCAGGGATTTAAACCCTAGAAGTGTGGTATCGGCCCCCGGAATCCAGGATTCCCTCCCCCCTCTGTGAAGACCTAAAATTAGATAACGTCAAGGTCATGGTTAATGGGTTTGTGAGGGGAGGGGGAGCTGAGCAGAGTGGGAATGGGATTTGTCTGAGGGGATGGACTATCTCGGAGTATCAGCCGGGAGGATGGGGGTGGGGACAGAATGGCGATACTTCTCTGCTCCCTGTGCTCCAGTCGAGTGGAGCATTTTGAGCAATTCTGGGGCCCAGATACAAGGAAGGATGTGTTGGTGTTAGAGAGGGTCAATGCTGCACAGAAACAGGCCCGGCAGCCTAAATGGTCCACGCTGACCACAGCAGAGGAGATTTGGTATGTGTTCAGATTCGTGCAAATTTCTACAGATATACCATGGAGAACATTCTGACAGGTCACAACATTGTCTGGTTCGGAGGGACCACTGCACAGAATCAGAAAAAACTGCAAAAAAGATGTAAACTCAGCCAGCTCCATCGTGGGCAAAGTTTAAAGTATGTATACTACATACAACATTGAAATTAGTCTCCTTACAGGCAGCCACAAAACAAAGAAACCCAACATTATATAAAAAAAGCAAACACGTAATGTGCAAAAAGAAAAACAAGGCACTAGCCTTCCCATCATCGAGGAATCTGTGGAATTCATTAGATGTGGAGGCCAAATCACTGGGGTATTTAAGGCAGAGATTGATGGGCTCTTGATTGATAACGGGGTTAAGGGTTACAGGGAGAAGACAGAAGAATAGGACAGAGAAAAAAAAGAGAATCAGCTGTGTTCGAACAGTAGAGAAGACTCAATGGGTTGAACAGCCTAATACTATGTCTACATCTGGCACAGTGGCCAGACTAGGAGCCAGAGGTTGACGATCCCAGATCCTCGAGTCTGAGGGTCCAAGCCCAAGAATTAGAGGCCTGGAGGCAGCGTACCCTGGGGTTGCAGGTCGCTATTGTAATTATATGTGGGAGCTTATCCCTACCTCACTCCCCCCACCCCCAGTTATAACAACCTACATGTGGAAGCTTATCCCCACTTCCCTCTAACCCCGTTATAACTACCCATTGTAATTATACGTAGGAGCTTACCCTCTCCCCCCCCCCCACCTTCCCTTAAGGAACCATTAAATGCTCCCAATGGTGTATATCGCTCAAACAGCCTCTGACAACCAAGTCCTGCTCCTGGCCTTCACGTGTGGCTTAGTTACCAAGCCTGGCAGAACAGAAGGGGCACAGGCGAGTTACTTGCACTTTAAAACCAGCTGCTTCAGGCACAAGGGGCTTGCCAGCTGTGGTTGGCAGCTCATTTTGGAGAAGTAAAACTCTGATCTCAAACCTCCACTGCTTTGCGGCTATACCCACTTACAGGGAAGGCTTCGGAAGTAAACTGAGAGGAAAACCTGAGGCTGGAGTCCCTAAGGTAGTCCTACATTGCATTGCATGCTGACTAACATTGTTTTACGTTCATCGGCTGGGTGGAGAGGGGGAGCCTGCTACATGGGCAGTACATGGGAACACTCTCTATATCGTACTGCCCTGGCCTGCGTATCACGTAGACAGCTAGGAGACAATATTCAACATTGACATGTGCTGTGTACTGTGTAAGACTGTCGGTTCTGTGTTTTACACCTGAGCCCTGCAGGGATACAGTTTCGTTTGACTGTATTCATGTTGAATGACAATTAAACCTGACCTAATGATATCCAAGTGGCAAAAGTAACAGAGCCAGAATTTGACACTCACCAATCACTGATCTCCTGGTTCAGGGTGTGGGTGAAGTTGAGAGCCTGCTGGCACTGTTCAAGTATTCTGTGGATGGCTGGGATGGTCTCCCTCACACAGCGCTCGTCCAGTTCCTGCACACGTTCCACCAGGGCTAGGGAGAGGGCAGACTAATCAGCATCGCGAGGTGGGGGCAAAGCACGCACCACAGTCACTGGGAAACACTTCCCAACCCTGAATTCGGGGCTTTGACAGAGATCAATGTTACCCCAGTTCCCCACCCCTCTGGAAGTGAGAGAGTGCCACACTGTGGGATGGGGGGGAAGGAGTGCTGAAGGAGTGGTGGCGAGGGAGGTGAAACACAAGGCATCCAAATCAGATCCATCTCCTGTCAAAATTCACTGGAGGAACACTGAGGAGGGGAGAGTTGGTGGGAAATAAAGTTAATCTCGATGTCGCAGGGTCAGAGATTCACCCCTTTCCTATCATCAAAACCAGTGATCACTCATCCCAGCCGTCGGACACCACATACCGCACACCCCTTGCCCCATGTCAGGGCATTGAGTGACAGTAACAGGATTTCACCAGGTGGGGATCACTGTGAATGGCAGGGGAGGGGGTACCGCATCCATCCCTCCTGGCCTGGTGCTGTGACTCACCCTGGGTGTCAGTGACTGACAGGTTTGCCCACCGCTGTTGTACGGCCTCCAGTGCCTCTCTCTGCTGGGCTAGCAGTGTCTGCAGGGTTTCCCTCTCCATCTTCCTCTCGGCTGCCTCATCAATCAGGTGTTCAGGAGCCTGTGGAAGAGGGCAATCCCAGAGAGTCAGTCCAGGCTCTCGACCCCAACGCCCTGCAGCCTGCTTCCAGACAAAATGCTATTTCTTGGCACTCAGAGGTCCTGTTCCCACTCCACCTCCGTGACTGATTCATCCTGCCCTCGAAATCCCCACGAGATGGGCTTCAGTGCCCTGCTCGGGGTGAGGAGTCAGGGACCCTCCCCACCTCCCCCATGTGTGTTTGAGAGTCAGTCATTCTGCAGGGAAAGAGGTCCTTTGGCCCAACTTGTCTGTGCTGACCAGGTGACCTGGTCCCATTTGCCTGTGTAACATGGAGGACGTGGAGCACAAGGACTACTAACTTCACCCTGGCAAGTAGGGAGTGCCCCATCACACTCCTGACCTGTAGGTGCAGGCCAGGTAACGTGGTGGATGTGGAGTGCAAGAACTAACTCCACCCAGGCAAGTGAAGTGTGTCTCATCACACTCCTGATTTACAGTCCCATTTGCCAAGTTTGGCCCAAATCCCTCCAGATCTTTCCTAAGCATGAACCCGTTCAAGAGTCTTTTAAATGCTGTTAATGTCCGTCTCGATCATTTACTTTCTTGTTCCAGAAACTCATTACCTTCTGTGTGGATAAACTTTCCTTTTAAATCTTTCCCCTCTCACCTTAAACCTGTGCCCTCTAGTTTTAGACTCCCCTACCCTGGCGGGAAAGTCTATGACCACCCACCTTATTCTAGCCCCTCATGGCTTTATTAAAGTCTATTAGCCCCCTTCACTTCTGGGATTGAAAGGCTTATCATATGGAAAGCATTTGATGGCTCTGGGCCTATACTCACCGGAATTCAGAAGAATAAAGGGTACCTCATTGAAACCTATCGAACGTTGAAAGGCCTTGATAAGAGTGGGTGTGAAGAGGATGCTTCCCGTGGTGCGGGAGTCTGAGAACAGAGGACACAGCCTCAGAATAGAGCCCCATTTAGAACGGAGGTGCAGGAATTCCTTCAGTTAGAGAGTGGTGAATCTGTGAAATTCATTGCCACAGGTGGCTATGGAGACCAAGTCATTGGATATATTTAAGGCAGAGGTTGATAGATTCTTAATCAGTCAGGGCATGAAGGGATATGGGGAGATGGCAGGAGGTTGGGACGGAGTGAAAATGGATCAGCCATGATGAAAAGGCAAAGCAGACTCGATGGGCCAAATGGCTCAATTCTGCTCCTATATCTTATGGTCCGGGATACATCTTTGTGAATCTTTCCTGCACCCTTTACAGCTTAATGGCATCCTTCTGGTAACCAAAACAGCACACAAAACTCCAAGAGTGGTCTCCGCAATGCCTTGTCCAGCTGAAACATGACGTCCCGACTCCTGTACTCATTACCCTAAACGATGAAGGCCAGAGTGCGTTCTGCACCACCCTGTCTATCTATTCCAGCAGTGTTCCAGTGCAAGGTTTCATCTAATTTTGGCTGCACAGGTCGAAAGGGAGGTTAAGGCGGCATACGGCATGCTTGCCTTTATTAGTTGACGATCTGAGTTCATTAGTCAGTAAGTGATATTGCAGCTTTATAAAACCCTTGTTAGGTCACATCTGGAGTACTGTATTCACTTCCGGCTGTCCCATTACAGAAAGGATGTGGAGTCTTTGGAGAGGGTGGGGTTGGACAAACTTGGATTACTTTCTCTGAAACAGTGGAGGCTGTGATGAGACCTGATAAGTTTATACGATTACGATACTCACAAATTAGAATATTAGGAAAAGCATAGGTTAAGGCAGTCAGTCTTTTTCTCCCAGGGTCTCAATGTCTAACACCAGAGGGGTGGCACTTAAGGTGAGAGGGGGTAATTTCAAAGGAGAAGTTTATTTAGTTATAGAGAGCTGCGGATGCCTGGAATGCGCTGTCGGGACTGGCAGTGGTGGAGGGAGATATGATAGAGGCGTTCAAGAGGTTCCTAGATAGGCACATGAATATGTAAGGAATGTGAGTCAAAGAGCCTGTCCCTGTGCTGTACTGTTCTACATTCTAACTCCATATTAATACTGGCACGTTAATAATAACCACACAGTTCCGGAGCAGTTATAATGACAAGATGCGTACCTTCGCAGAAACTAGCTTCCCAACCCTCCCCACTCCGTGCACTCTCTCTACACTTCTCACTGCCTCAGTAATGCAGCCAGCATAATCAAAGACCCCTCTGCACACTCTTCCCTCTCCCGCCTCCCATCGGCCAAAAGGTACAAACGCCTGAAAGCAGGTACCCAACGGGTTCAAAGTCAGCTTCTAACCCACTGTTGTAACTCCTGAATGGTCCCCTAGTACGATGAGATGCAACCTTGACCTCACAATCTAACTCCGTGGAGCTTGCACTTTGCGTCTACCTGCACTGCATTCTCTCAGTGACTCTAATTCCACATTCTGTTATAGCTTTTCCAATGTATTCCCTCTCCACACTGTTGTACAGCAGTCTGTATGGATGGTGTGCAAAACTAATTGATGGTCCCAAGCCCAGCTGCGAAAGGAGGAGGGTTGGGCATGGGGCTAGCACCCCCCTCCTGTAAAAGCCCAGAGCTACAGGAACACCAACAGAAGCTCCAAAATCCTCATCCCTGGAGAGGAAGGATCTTGACCTGGACGACCTATGAAGTCGTGTGGTGAAACTGGAAGCCACGGGGCAGGTCAACCTTTCATGGACCCAGGAGCTGGTGAGCCGTTGTTGGCGGCCTATGGTCCAGCAGGGGCGACAGGCTTAAGAAGAAAATGTTACATGTGACATTGGTGCATGTAGCGCAGTAACGTAGTGGTTAGCATAACACTACTACAGTGCCAGCGACTGGGGATCAATTCCCACCACTATCTGTAAAGAGTTGTACATTCTCCCTGTGACCGTGCGGGATTCCTCAAACATTCCCAGGTCAGGCGAGTCAGGTTAGTAAGCTGTGGACATGCTACATTGGTGCTGAAAGCATGGTGACACCCGCGGGCTGCTCCTTGATGCAAACGATGCATTTCACCGTGTGTTTCAATGCGCGTGCGACAAATAAGACCACTCTTCATCTAATAAAGCATTTCCGAACCTTGTAGAGGGGGAATGAAAGCAGTTCCATGAGGCGCCAGTAAAACGGTGGGTTGTTCATTGAGCTATCCATTCTGTAGATCGACAGGGTGTGCGCGGGAACCCTCTGAGACCTGGAGAAGAAGCAGACACATCAACACGGTGAAGCCGGGGGTGCTGATGGGCGGTACGGGGTGGAGAGGGAGACAGTCAGCAGCTCCCGTCTCATGCAACTGGTAACGAGGGATATCGCTCTTGGCTCAGGAGACTTGTGTGTCCGTCTGTGTGCCTGTCTTCATCTGTGTGTCTATGTCTGTTGGTGTCAGTCTATGTCAGTTTCACCCTTTCAATATTCAATATAGCTGTCAGTTCCAAAAGCTTATGAAAGCTCAGACACCCAAAATACACCCCATCATGTTAGTGTTGAGGCACAGTTCCTGAATGTAGAACGAGCCAGAATATAAAGTGACAACAGTGACCTATCCTGAACTGTGCAATCAGTGGGAGGGATTGACCTTTAACAACATGCCAGAGGTGGCCAGAGACCACAGTCAGTGCGGATCGGAAATAACATCTCCCCTTCACTAGCAATCAACACTGCCACAACTCAAGGATGCTTGCTTAGCCACCGCTCTACTCTCGCTACACCCACGACTGTGTGGCTAGGCACAGCTCAAACACCATCTATAGATTTGCCGATCACGCAACTATTGTTGGCAGAATTTCAAAAGGTGACGAGGTGGTGTACGGAGCGAGATGGATCGGCTAGTTGATTGGTGTCTCAACAGCATCCTTGTCCATGGTGTCAGTAAGACCAAGAAATTGATTGTGGACTTCAGGAAGGGGAAGTCGAGGGAACACACACCAGTCCTCATCGAGGGATCAACAGCGGAAAAGGTGAATAGGTTCAAGTTCCTGGGTGTCAACATCACTGAAGATATATCCCAGGCTCACATATTGATCAATTACAAAGAAGGCACGGCAACAGCCATATTTCTTTAGGAGTTTGAGGAGAGTTGGTATGTCAAAGATACTTACAAGTTTCTACAAATGTACTGTGGAGAGTATTCTAACCGGTTGCATCACCGTCCGGTTAAGGAGGGGCCACTACACAGGATCAGAAAAAGTTGTAATCACAGGTACCAGCCTCCCCAGAATCCAGGACACCTTCAAAAGGCAATGATCAAAAACGTGGCATCCGTCATTAAGGATTCCCATCACCTCTTCTCATTGCAACTATCAAGAGAAGGTACAAAAGACTGAAGATGCACAACCAATGTTTCAGGGACAGCTTCTTCTCCCTCTGCCATCAGATTTCTGAACGGTCCATGAATCTGTGAACGCTACCTCACTTTTTGTTCTCCTATTTCAGCACTACTGATTTAATTCCGTTTATATATGTACTTCTAATTGCAATCCACAATTTAAAAACTATAACTACAATGTACTGCTGCCACAAAACAAGAGGTTTCACGACATATGCCAGCAATTCAGGCGCACTTCAAGCCTTTCCTGGGCTCACGCTGATATCGTCGATGAACAGCTACGTTATCTCAGAATACTGGAGGAACTCGGGCCAGGCAGCATCATGGAGGGAAATGAACACCCTTCATCGAGACAGGAAGGAGAGACGACAGAGACCTTTTCCCACAGCTCACCCTCCATGATTTACAGCTCATATAGTATGCCTCCCTCCCCTCTCAGCAGCTAGTGTGTGCATCCTAGCATGGGCAAGCTGTGTCTCTAATCAACATCAGCATGTATCTAGTCTCCTCCCCAGTGTAGTGTCAATGGGCCAGAAGCCAGTGATTGGGTTCTGTGTCAGTTTGTATCTGTCTCTCTCACTAACACACACACACACAGCCCCTCACTGGGGGATGGGACACACACACACAGCCCCTCACTGGGGGATGGGACATACCCACACACACACACACAGCCCCTCACTGGGGGATGGGACATACCCACACACACACACACAGCCCCTCACTGGGGGATGGGACATACCCACACACACACACAGCCCCTCACTGGGGGATGGGACATACCCACACACACACACACAGCCCCTCACTGGGGGATGGGACATATACACACACACACACTCCCTCACCGGGGGATGGAACACACACCTCCCCCCCTCACAGGGGGATGGGACTCACACACACACACAGCTGGAGGTTGGGACCTTGGAGCTGCAAACCAGCTGTGACTGGACTAACCCCTCCCCTACCTATGCAGTGTGAACTCGAGGTCTCGAGGAGGGGGCAAACACTGACCCACGAAGGAGCCTGCGGTCCAGGCTGGGCAGGGAGACAGACGAGAAGAGTTTCAGCTCGCGGCTGATGGAGTCACGCAGATGCTCAGTCAGTCCACGGACTATATCCTTGTGCTGCTGTAAGTCCTGGTCCCTGAACAAGATGATCTGCAACAAGAAGGAGGAGAATGGATCCGCCAGGGTCCCCATGAGATTGACACACCCACGGCATGAACCCCATGACAGCCTTGGCCTAAAGAGGGAGATCCAGAGCCCGGGGTCCGGGGAGCTGAAGATACAGCCACCAGCAATAGATTTGTGGAAATGAGGAACTGTCAACTAGCTGGAACTGGGCAGTTTGTGAAGGAGCTTCATTCTGTGTCTGACCCCGGGAGTGTGTGGTGGGACGTTGTGGAGGGAGCCTCACTCTGTGTCTGACCCCGGGAGTGTGTGATTGGACAGTGTAGAGGGAGCTTCACTCTGTGTCTGACCCCAGGAGTGTGTGATGGGACAGTGTAGAGGGAGCTTCACTTTGTATCTGACCCCAGGAGTGTGTGATGGGACGGTGTGGAGGGAGCTTCACTCTGTGTCTGACCCAGGGTGTGTGTGATGGGACGGTGTGGAGGGAGCTTCACTCTGTGTCTGACCCCGGGAGTGTGTGAAGGGACGGTTTGGAGGGAGCCTCACTCTGTGTCTGACCCCGGGAGTGTGTGATGGGACAGTGTGGAGGGAGTTTCACTCTGTGTCTGACCCCGGGAGTGTGTGATGGGACGGTGTGGAGGGAGTTTCAATCTGTGTCTGACCCCGGGAGTGTGTGATGGGACGGTGTGGAGGGAGCTTCACATTATCCAACCCCAGGAATCTGCGAAGGGGTCGTGTGGAGGGAGCTTCACTCTGTGTCGGACCCCGAGAGTGTGTGATGGGATAGTGTGGAGGGAGCTTCACAGTGTCTGACCCCGGGAGTGTGCTTTGGAACAGAGTGGAAGGAACCTCACTGTTTCTGACCACAGGAGTGTACGGTGGGGTGGGGTGGAGGGAGCTTCACTCTGTGTCCGACCCCCAGAGTGTGCGATGGGGTCGTGTGGAGGGAGCTTCACTCTGTGTCCGACCCCGAGAGTGTGCGATGGGGTCGTGTGGAGGGAGCTTCACTCTGTGTCCGACCCCGAGAATGTGCGATGGGATCGTGTGGAGGGAGCTTCACTCTGTGTCTGACCCCGAGAGTGTGCGATGGGATCGTGTGGAGGGAGCTTCACTCTGTGTCCGACCCTGAGAGTGTGTGATGGGACGGTGTGGAGGGAGATTCACTCTGTGTCTGACCCCGGGAGTGTGTGATGGGATGGTGTGGAGGGAGATTCACTCTGTGTCTGACCCCAGGAGTGTGTGATGGGACGGTGTGGAGGGAGTTTCACTCTGTGTCTGACCCTGGGAGTGTGTGATGGGATGGTGTGGAGGGAGATTCACTCTGTGTCTGACCCCGGGAGTGTGTGATGGGACAGTGTGGAGGGAGCTTCACTCTGTGTCTGACCCCGGGAGTGTGTGATGGGACGGTGTGGAGGGAGTTTCACTCTGTGTCTGACCCCGGGAGTGTGTGATGGGATAGTGTGGAGGGAGCCTCACTCTGTGTCTGACCCCGGGAGTGTGTGATGGGATAGTGTGGAGGGAGCCTCACTCTGTGTCTGACCCCGGGAGTGTGTGATGGGATGGTGTGGAGGGAGCTTCACTCTGTGTCTGACCCTGGGAGTGTGTGATGGGACAGTGTGGAGGGAGATTCACTCTGTGTCTGACCCCGGGAGTGTGTGATGGGACAGTGTGGAGGGAGCCTCACTCTGTGTCTGACCCCGGGAGTGTGTGATGGGATAGTGTGGAGGGAGCCTCACTCTGTGTCTGACCCCGGCAGTGTGTGATGGGATGGTGTGGAGGGAGCTTCACAGTGTCTGACCCCCGGACTGTGCTTTGGAACAGAGTGGAGGGAACCTCACTGTTTCTGACCCCAGGAGTGTACGGTGGGGTGGGGTGGTGTGGAGAGAGCTTCACTTCGTGTCTGAGCCCAGGAGTGTGTGATGGGGTGGTGTGGAGTTACCTCTACCCGTGTTGACATCAAGTGGCTCTTGGAGGATGAGTTCCCTTTCACCAAAGCCCGTACGAGGTCCTGTTTAACATCCTGAAAGCAGAACAGTTAGAGCCCATCACAGATCGAGAGCAGACCACTTGAGGCATCATCGACTCGAGACTAACTGTGTACCTGTCCAGCCAAGCTGGGTTCTCAGCATCCTGTCAGTCTTCCCTTTCAAATGCCTGTCTGAAAACACGTACAACCAGGCCCAAAGACAGCTTCTATCGTACTGTTATCAGTCTCGTGAATAGTTCCCTGGATGGATTCCTCACCTCACCATACGCAGTACTGTGCAAAAATCTTAGGCACATATATACAGTGCCTATAAAAAAGTATTCCCCGCCCTTGGAATTTTTCATGTTTTATTGTTTTACAACATTTAATCACAGTGGATTTAATTAGGCTTTTGTGACATTGATCAACAGAAAAAGACTATTACCTGTCAAAATGAAAACAGATCCCTACAAAGTGATCTAAATTAGTTAAAAGCATAGTACAAAATAACTTAGTAAATATACACCAATACACACTGGTGCAGCTAACTGGCTTTACAAGTCACACAATTAGTTAAGTGGAGATGTGTTTTTGGAGACTGTGTGCAGTCAAAGTGTTTCAATTAATTGTAGTAAAACTACACCTGTATCTCGAAGGTCCAACTTCTGCGGAGTTAGTGTCCTGGCGAAAACTACACCATGAAGACAAAAGAACACTCCAAGCAACTCCGCAAAAAGGCTAACACAAGGGGGAAAAGTTTTAAGGTGCTTGGAAGTACGTACAGAGGAGATATCAGAGTTAAGTTTTTCCACAGAGAGTGGTGGGTGCGTGGAATGCACCGCCAGTGGTGGTGGTGGAATCAGACACAACAGGGTATTTTAAGAGCCTCTTAGATAGGTACATGGAGCTTAGAAAAATAGAGGGCTATGTGGTCGGGAAATTCTAGGCAGCTTCTCAAGTAGGTTACATGGTTGGCACAACATTGTGGGCTGAAGGGCCTGTGATGTGCTATAGATTTCTATTTCTGCCAGGCTTAGTTGCTAAGCCACAGGTGAAAGCCAGGAGCTGGACTTAGTCGTCAGAGGCTGTTTGCAATACACAGCACTGGGAGATTTAATGGGCAGTGGAAGCCTGGCCCCATTACCATCCCCAGCTATAACAACTTACTAAAGTGAACTACAGTGAACTCATGCCTGGTTACCAGCCTAGCTAGACCCAGACAGATCCTTTACTCTCCAGTTGACGGAAGGTCAGTGAGCCCCAAGAAGGCAAAGAAAATGCTTCAAAGATCATATCAAAATCAATCTAAAGAAAGTCACCATTACATCTAAAAACTGGGAAGACATAGATCACCTGGAGGAAATCTATTCAAGAGGGAGCTGTGCTACGTAAGAACAAGCTGTGAAAGGAGACTGTGACACAACTGCTCACTCTTGCCCACACTGCACCAGAATATGTGGATCCCGGATCGGCCTCTACATCCAACAAACAACCCTTTCGGAGAACATCATACTCGACTCGAGTGATTACATCACTACAACCACTAGCCTAGCAACAACTTCCTAAACTCCAGGACAGGAGTTGTATGTCACATTGAACAATGACAGGGGACCTGTGTGGGAGAGTCGTTGCACGGGGTGCAGTTCCACACTCTCCACCTTGGAAGTTCAGGTCCAGCGTTACGAGCAGTCGTCACAACCTGGGTCTTCCTTGGTTGCAGTGGATGACCAGGACTTCTTCTGTGTCTCGTCGTGTCTCTCCCTCTCTACACAGCTTTGTAGAACCAACTCCCTGGTCATGGGATCTTTGCCAAAGCTGACTTCACATGCCATGTCCCTATCTGACCTGGGAAGGGGCTGGCCTCCTACTACACTCACCTCGCCCGCCTGTTGAAGCTGTGTATCAGGGTGCAGCCACTGTCACGTGCAAACAGTTACTCAGAGCCAAAGGTGACTGAGCTGCCCCAGAATTGACATGCAAACCCCTCCACCAGAGGTGCTACCCCTCCCTGGTTGGTGGTGGGTGATAATGACCATCATCACAAGCCTGGGCGGAAGGTATGGAGATCCTGAGATGCCCAGTCGTCAAGATCCTCTCTCAGCCTCACCGGTGTTGTCCAAAGGAAAGCTTATGAAGCAATATGTTTGGCACCAGCTTGGCTGCAGGAGCTGCCGGGAGGATGTTCAATGACGTCCAGCCGCCTTAGGGGCTCCACTCTGGATTTACTGTCTGGGTTTACTCCCACAGCGTTCGTCTCTCCCGAGGCTGCCCACAAGGGAGTGGGGCTAGTTAGCCAGAGCTGGGTAAAAGCTGAACTGCACACAGCTCACATAAAGCATAGGTGCTGAAGCTTAACACTGCAAAAGTCTTACCTGACTCGATGTATATACAGGGCAAGGCAGGTAGAGATAGTGGGGGTGGGGGAGGAAATAGATTTAGAAATAGTATAAGAATAAAGAAAACTTTGTACGGGGAGCATCCATTCAACAAGTGGCTCCCCTGTTGACATCAGCTGGTAAGAAAGAGGAACTTTGTTCTGAAGGTGAACCCCAGACTCCGTGTGAATTCTTTCTGTCTACACAAGGGAGTCTAAAACTAAAAGGCACAGGTTTGGACAAATTTGGGTTGTTTTCTCTGAAGCAGCAGAAGCTGAGGGGAGATCTGATAGAGGTTTATAAAATTATGGAGGCATAGACAGTCAGAATCTTTTCCCCAGGGTCAAAATGTCTCATACTAGAGACCATGTGTTTATTTTACACAGAGAGTGTTGGGGGCCTGGAATGTGTTGCCAGGTATGGCAGATACGAAAGAAGTGTTTAAGAGGTAATTACACAGGTAAGGAATGATGGTGATACAGCCCACATGCGGGCAGATTTGGTATGCCCCCAGTGACTCTTGCAAATTACTACAGATATATGGCATAGAGTATTCTGACTGGCTGCATCACTGCCCGGTGTGGAGGCTCCAATGCGCAGGATCACAAGAGGCTGCAGAGAGTTGTAGGCTCAGCCAACTCCGCCACTGACACAACCCTCCCCCAACGTCACGGACACAACCCTCCCCACCGTCACGGACACAACCCTCCCCCAACGTCACGGACACAACCCTCCCCACCGTCACGGACACAACCCTCCTCCCACGGTCACCAGCACAGCCCTCCCCAACATCACAGACATAACCCTCCCCACCGTCACGGACGCAACCCTCCTCCCACGGTCACCAGCACAACCCTCCCCTCCATCACGGACACAACCCTCCCCACCGTCACGGACGCAACCCTCCCCACCGTCACCGACGCAACCCTCCTCCCACGGTCACCAGCACAACCCTCCCCTCCATCACGGACATAACCCTCCCCACCGTCACCAGCACAACCCTCCCCTCCATCACGGACATAACCCTCCCCACCGTCACCGACGCAACCCTCCTCCCACGGTCACCAGCACAACCCTCCCCTCCATCACGGACATAACCCTCCCCACCGTCACCAGCACAACCCTCCCCTCCATCACGGACATAACCCTCCCCACCGTCACCGACGCAACCCTCCTCCCACGGTCACCAGCACAACCCTCCCCTCCATCACGGACATAACCCTCCCCACCGTCACCAGCACAACCCTCCCCTCCATCACGGACATAACCCTCCCCACCGTCACCGACGCAACCCTCCTCCCACGGTCACCAGCACAACCCTCCCCTCCATCACGGACATAACCCTCCCCACCGTCACCAGCACAACCCTCCCCTCCATCACGGACATAACCCTCCCCACCGTCACCAGCACAACCCTCCCCTCCATCACGGACATAACCCTCCCCACCGTCACCAGCACAACCCTCCCCACCGTCACGGACGCAACCCTCCCCACCGTCACGGACGCAACCCTCCCCACCGTCACGGACGCAACCCTCCTCCCACGGTCACCAGCACAACCCTCCCCTCCATCACGGACATAACCCTCCCCACCGTCACCAGCACAACCCTCCCCTCCATCACGGACATAACCCTCCCCACCGTCACCGACGCAACCCTCCTCCCACGGTCACCAGCACAACCCTCCCCTCCATCACGGACATAACCCTCCCCTCCGTCACGGACATAACCCTCCCCACCGTCACGGACGCAACCCTCCCCCACCGTCACCAGCACAACCCTCCCCTCCATCACGGACACAACCCTCCCCACCGTCACGGACGCAACCCTCCCCCACCGTCACCAGCACAACCCTCCCCACCATCACAGACACAACCCTCCCCACCATCACCGACACAACCCTCCCCACCATCACGGACACAACCCTCCCCCACCGTCACCAGCACAACCCTCCCCTCCATCACGGACACAACCCCCCCTCCATCACAGACACAACCCTCCCCACCATCACCGACACAACCCTCCCCACCATCACAGACACAACCCTCCCCACCATCACCGACACAACCCTCCCCACCATCACGGACACAACCCTCCCCCACCGTCACCAGCACAACCCTCCCCTCCATCACGGACACAACCCTCCTCCCACGGTCACCAGCACAACCCTCCCCACGGTCACCAGCACAACCCTCCCCTCCATCACGGACATAACCCTCCCCACCGTCACGGACATAACCCTCCCCACCGTCACGGACATAACCCTCCCCACCGTCACCGACGCAACCCTCCTCCCACGGTCACCAGCACAACCCTCCCCTCCATCACGGACATAACCCTCCCCACCGTCACCGACGCAACCCTCCTCCCACGGTCACCAGCACAACCCTCCCCTCCATCACGGACATAACCCTCCCCACCGTCACCAGCACAACCCTCCCCTCCATCACAGACACAACCCTCCCCACCATCACCGACACAACCCTCCCCACCATCACGGACACAACCCTCCCCCACCGTCACCAGCACAACCCTCCCCTCCATCACAGACACAACCCTCCCCTCCATCACGGACACAACCCTCCCCACCGTCACCGACGCAACCCTCCTCCCACGGTCACCAGCACAACCCTCCCCACGGTCACCAGCACAACCCTCCCCTCCATCACGGACATAACCCTCCCCACCGTCACGGACATAACCCTCCCCACCGTCACCGACGCAACCCTCCCCACCGTCACGGACGCAACCCTCCTCCCACGGTCACCAGCACAACCCTCCCCTCCATCACGGACATAACCCTCCCCACCGTCACGGACGCAACCCTCCTCCCACGGTCACCAGCACAACCCTCCCCTCCATCACGGACATAACCCTCCCCACTGTCACGGACGCAACCCTCCTCCCACGGTCACCAGCACAACCCTCCCCTCCATCACGGACATAACCCTCCCCACCGTCACCAGCACAACCCTCCCCTCCATCACGGACACAACCCTCCCCACCGTCACCGACGCAACACTCCTCCCACGGTCACCAGCACAACCCTCCCCACCGTCACCGACACAACCCTCCCCACCGTCACCAGCACAACCCTCCCCTCCATCACGGACACAACCCTCCCCACCGTCACGGACGCAACCCTCCCCACCGTCACGGACGCAACCCTCCCCACCGTCACGGACGCAACCCTCCCCACCGTGACGGACACAACCCTCCCCACCGTCACCGACACAACCCTCCCCAACGTCACCGACACAACCGTCCCCATCATCACAGACACAACCCTCCCCTCCATCACCGACACAACCCTCCCCACCGTCACGGACACGACCCTCCCCACCGTCACCAGCACAACCCTCCCCTCCATCACGGACATAACCCTCCCCCACCGTCACCGACGCAACCCTCCCCACCGTCACTGACACAACCCTCCCCACCGTCACAGACACAACCCTCCCCCACCGTCACGGACACAACCCTCCTCCCACGGTCACCAGCACAGCCCTCCCCAACATCACAGACATCTTCAAGAGGTGGGGCCAGAAGAAGGCAGCATCCTTCATCAAGAACCCTCACCATCTGGGTCTCCTCGTTACTACCATCAGGAGCCTGAAGACCCACATCCAGTGATTCAGGAAAAGCTTCTTCCCCTCCGCTATCAGATTTCTCAGAAGTCCATGAACCTATGAACACTACCCCAGTATTCCTTCTGTTTTTGCATTATTGTTTTTGTCAATTTATAGTGTGGAAAGTATTAATTCTAAGGGTGGTAGTAGATGGAACGCATCCTGATGGTTGTCTTGGACATTAATGCAAGAAGTACTAGGTGATGAACTGCGATGAATTTGGTGATGAACTTCAAGCATGGATCAGTACGCGGAATTACAACATTGTGGCCTGTCACAAAGGCAAGAAAGGCTGCTTGATGTTCCAGGGTTTAGACGTTTCGAAAAGAACAGGGAGGTAAAAGTGGTGGGGGAGTACCATTGCTAATCAAAGGTACATTTAATGTCAGAGAAATGTATACAACATACATCCTGATATTCTTTTTCTTTGCACAAAAACAGAGGAGTGCCCCAAATAATGAATGACAGTTAAATGTTAGATCTCCAAAACCCCCCCAGCTCCCCCTCCCACACATAAGCAGCAGCAATGAACCCCCCCTCCCCACCAGTAAAAAAAGCATTGGTCCCCCCACTAAGCACTCAAGAATGCAGCAAAGCATCAAGAAAGACAGAGACTTGTAGTACCTCAAAGACTACTCGTTCACCTCGACATACCACATCCCTCTCTCTCTCTCCTTAATTAGGGAAAAATATGTCTCCGGTTCACAGCAAGAAGGGAGACATAAACAACTCGCTGATTCACGATGTTAAAAGTCTGTTGCGTCAGGGATAGTGCTGCAGCTGCTGAAAGGGACGACGTTGCAGAAGGATCATCTACTAAGTCAACATGAGTGGAAATCAGAAAGAGGAAGGGAGCAATCATTCTGTCCGGAGTATTCTACAGACCCCCCCCCCCCCCCAAAAGTAACAGAGACACTGAGGAGCAGATAAGTAGGTAGATTGTAGAAAGATACACAAATAACAGGGTTGTTGTCATGTTGTCAACTTCCTTAATAGTAATCGACAGCTTCTTAGTGCAAAAAGTTTTGATGGGGCTGAGAAGTTTTAAATATGTTCAAGGATTTCTGACACAGTACGTTGACAGGCCACACTGGATCCAGTACTGGGTAGTGAACCTGGTCGTGTGTTAGCTCTCTCAGTGGGTGAGTATTTCCCAGACAGTGACCACAACTCCCTGACCTTTAGCATAGCCATGGACAAGGACAGGAACAAAAGGTATGGGAAGGTATTTAATGGCGGGGGGGGGGGGGGGCAGAAACAGAGCAGCTAATTACAATGGTATGAGGCAGGAATTTAGGAACATCAATGGAGAACTGATGTACACAGAGACAGGCACAGTGGAAATATGGAGGCTGGTTAAGTAGAACTTGCATGGGGTTCAGGATAGGTCTATCCCACAGTGGCAGGGATAATTTGGCGGGGTGAAAGAAGGTTGACAAGAGATGTGGAATATTTAGTCGAGGGGAAGAAGGAAGCTCATCTTAAGGTTTCGTTGTCAGTAGGCTGCATCTGGAATTTCCAGTTGGCAGACTCTTTCCCTCCACGCCGCTCTGACATATTGGGAAATCATGTTCGTGGCAGGTTACAGCAGTGGTTTGCCTTTGTCTTCTGCCGGGTGAGTTTTTTTTATAAAGAGATCACCAGCTCTTAACCCAGCACGGATGGAGAGCGTGGAAGGGAGCCGGCCAGATTCGAACTCGGGACCTGGCGCCCCGAAGTCCAGCGCTGATGCCACTACGCCACCTGCTGGCGTATCTTAAGGTTTAGGAAGCAAAAATCAGACAGACCTCTTGAGAGCCCAAGATACTGCCTGAACTATAAGGAAAGGCTGCACGAGTGATGGCTTTTCTCTTTGGAGGGAAGGAAGATGAGAGGCTTCTCTGTACGTCAACTCTAGCAGGGTTTACAAGACATTACTTCCTACAAAGCGAAACCCAATAGCATGAATGGCAGCGATGCTTCACTGCCAGATGAACTCAATGCCTTCTATGCCCACTTTGAAAGGCAGAATATAACTACAGCTGTGAAGATCCCTGCTGCACCTGGTGACCCTGGGATCTCTGTCCTGGGGCTGATCTTAGGCTGTCTTTAAAGAGGGTGAACCCCCACAAGGCAGAAGGCCCCAATGGAATACCTGGTCAGGCTCTGAAAACCTGTGCCAACCAACTGGCGGGAGTATTCAAGGACATTTTCAACCTCTCACTGACGGGTGGAAATTCCCACTTGCTTCAAAAAGGCAACAATTATACCAGTGCCTAAGAAGAATAATGTGAGCTGCCTTAATGACTATTGCCCGGTAGCACTCACATCGACAGTGATGAAATGCTTTGAGAGGTTGGTCATGACCAGACTGAACTCCTGCCTCAGCAAAGACCTGGACCCATTGCAATTTGCCTATCACCACAATAGGTAAACGGCAGACATGATCTCAATGGCTCTCCACATGGCTTTAGACCACCTGGACAACACAAACACCTACGTCAGGATGCTGTTCATCGACTATAGCTCAGCATTTAACGCCATCATTCCCACAATCCTGATTCAGAAGTTACAGAACCTGGGCCTCTGTACCTCCCTCTGCAATTGGTTCCTCGAATTCCTAACCAGAAGACCACAATCTGTGTAGATTAGTGATGCCATCTCCTCCTCACTGATCAACACTGGCGCACCTCAGGGGTGTGTGCTTAGCCCACTGCTCTACTCTCTGTATACACATGACTGTGTGGCTAGGCATAGCTCAAATACCATCTATAAATTTGCTGGTGATACAACCATTATTGGTAGAATCTCAGATGGAGATGAGAGAGCGTACAGGAGTGAGATATGCCAACTAGTGAGTGGTGTTGCAGCAACAACTTTGCACTCAACGTCAGTAAGATGAAAGAGCGAATTGTGGACTTCAGTAAGGGTAGAATGAAGGAACACATACCAATCCTCAGAGGGATCAGAAGTGGAGAGAGTGAGCAGTTTCAAGTTCCTGCATGTCAAGATCTCTGAGGACCTACCGTGGTCCTAACATATCGATGCAGTTATAAAGAAGGGAAGACAGCAACTATACTTCATCAGGAGTTTGAAAGGATTTGCTATGTCGACTAAAATACTCCGAAACTTCTCGAGATGTACTGTGGAGAGCATTTTGACAGGCTGCATCACTACCTGGTATGGGGGGGTGAGAGAAGGCTACTGCACAGACGCTGCAGAGGGTTGTAAATTTAGTCGGCTCAATCTTGAGTACTAGACTACAAAGTAACCAGGACATCTTCAAGAATCTTCAGAAAGGCAGCGTCCATTATTAAGGACCTCCAGCACCCAGGGTATGCCCTTTTCTCACTGTTACCATCAGGTAGGAGATACAGAAGCCTGAAGGCACACACTCAGCAACAGCTTCTTCCCCTCTGCCATTCCTAAATGTACATTCAACCCGTGAACACTACCTCACTTTTTTAAATATATATTATTTCTGTTTTTGCATGATTTTAATCCATCCAATGTATGTATACTCTAATTAATCTACTTATTATTTTTCTTCTATATTATGCATTGTACTGCTGCTAAGTTAACAAATTTCACAACACGTCGGTGCTAATAAAGCCGATTCTGATAGAGGTGTATAAGATGTGACGTGTAGATTCAGAGTGGACAGCCAGTTCTTTTCTCCGGGGTGGCAATGGCTATTTCCAGAGACCACCCATTTAAGGTGAGTGGGGGAAGATTTTGGGGAGGATGTCAGAGGAAAGGGTTTTTATTAAGCAGAGAGTAGTGGGTGCTTGAAATGCATGTGGGTGGTGGTAGACGCCGATACCGCAGGGACAGTTAAGAAACTCTTAGATCGGCACATAGAGGGAGGGTTTCAAGCTGTGCAGGAAGGAAGGGCCAGACTGATCGTGGGTCTGTACTCTTCTCTGTTACAGTACAAGTTTTAAGGTTTCATGCCACTGCCACTGGGTGTATGGGCTGTCCAAGGAAGGGCAGCACCTCTGGTGAAGGGGTTTGTCGTGTCCATTCCAGGGCAGCTCACTCACCCGTTGGTTCTCACCTGTGCATCCAAGTAACTGTTTGCATGCAACAGAGTTTACACCCCGGTACACCACTTCATCAGGCGCGCTAAATCAGGTGAGGGCAGCCGGAGGACCTCATAGCCCTGTCCTAGCCTGCGAAGTCAGCTCCAGCAGACAGGGCGGATGAGAGCACAGTGAGATCCAACGACCAAAACTCATGAGGCACAGAGGTCATGATCATCTACTGCAACCAATGAAGACCCCAGCTGTGATGACTACTCACACTGGCGGACCCAGACTCCCGAGGGTGAGAGAGTGGAACTGACCCAGTGCAATAGCTTTAAAAACTCTCCCACGTTTCCTGTCACTGTCAGATACGACGGACAGTCACTAGCGCTGTCTCAAAACAATAAATTGAAGTGATAGGAAATTTGATTTGGATTCAATTGAGATGCCACAACTACAGGGGCACTTCCCTACTGAGGTGGGGAGGGAACGTGAAAGACGCATCTTACCACCAGCCCCTGGAACTCGAGGATACGGTTGTGCTTCTGCTGAAGAGACTGGATCTCCCGGTTTCGGGCAATGATGGCATTGCTGATTAAGTGCCCCTGCTCCACCAGCTCCTGACAGTATCTCTGCCTCTCCACCAGGTCCAGTTGCAGATCAAAGAGCTCCCTGTAGTGGTCAGAGGAGACATGACAGTCAGCAAGGTTAACTTAAAACAAAAAAAAAACAACCATGTCGGTTTCGTGGGCCAAGATCTAGAAGGGACAGGGAGATGAGCTGAGGAATAGCAAATGGATTTTGACTCGGATCAGTGTGAGAGGACGCAGTTCGGACATTCAAACCGGGTGGGGGGATGGACTTGTACAGCGAATGGCAGGACACTGACAAGTGATATGGATTAGAGGGACCTGGGACGGCAGCCGCTCAAGTAGACATGGTGGTGAAGGTGTTAACCATAGTGGCGGTGGACAGTTTGTCCTTTCCCTAGGGTTGGTGTATAGAAAACTAGACGGCACACAGATACAGGATAAGAGGGGTGAGATTTAAAAGAGACCTGAGAGGTAAGCACTTCACTCAGAGGGTAGTGATGACCTGGAACGAGCTGCCAGAGGAAGTGGTTGCCACACTTAAGAGACATTTGGATAGGTACATGGAGGGTTTTGGGCCAAGTGCAGGCATCTGGGATTAGACTGAGATAAAAGATTCGCTTTATCATATGAACATTGCAACATCGAAACACACAGTGCAACGCATTGTTTGCGTCAACGACCAACAGTACGAGGACCTGCTGGGGTGGCAGCTCTTAGGTGTTGTCACGCTTCTGGCATCATCATAGTTTGCCAACAATTTACCTAACGTTACCCTAACCCTAACCCTAACCTGTACGTGGGAGGTAACCAGAGCAACCGGAGGGATCCCACGTGGTCACGGGGAGAACATCAACTCCGTACAGACATCAGTGGGAAATGGAGCCCGACCAGTAACCACTGGTGCTGTAAGGTGAAGACTATGCAATGGTCAGCATGAACAAGTTGGGCTGAAGGGCCCATTTCCACATTGTATTACTATATAATTCATGCCCAGTGGGATTCATAGCTGTTTATGCACATCCATGCACAGGTGCAATGAGGTACAGGAGAATCACAGGCAGAAAAAAATTCCGCATCATTTATGCTTAATGAAAGTTTTTCTTGTGAATGAACCTACGGCTGAATCATACTGGCTGGTACCCAATGTCACTGCAGACAGCATTGTGTGGTCCCACAGCTCCCCTTGTACTTGTGGTATGGATTGAGAGAGGCCAGATAGTTTGGTTCTGGGTTCCTTGGAGATGGGTGTTCAAAAGGACTTCAGGTGATGGACAGTTCTTCGAACCCTGACACAATCCCCATCTCCATTACTACCTCTGGCCCTTACACTCCTTTCAGTCTGTCACACTTGGCCCCTACAGCACACTTCACCCTCTACCCACCCAGTTCCTATACCCCTTCCCATCTCCGTGGTCCTCTCTCGTCCCTACAACCTTCCTTGTCACTGTCACCCCTGGCTCGTACACCAACCCTTGTCTTTATAAATCTCTTTGTCTACTATACCCCTTCCCCATCTCCTTGACCCCCTCTGGTCCCTACACCCCTCTCTCCTATGTAATCTCTACCAAACCCTAGACCCCACCCTTCTCCGTAATCTCTACCCAACCCTAAAACCCTCCCTTCTCAATAATCTCTACCCAACCCTAGATCCCTCCCTTCTCGATAATCTCTACCAAACCCTAGACCCCACCCTTCTCCGTAATCTCTACCCAACCCTAGACCCCACCCTTCTCAATAATCTCTACCCAACCCTAGATCCCTCCCTTCTCTGTAATCTCTACCCAACCCTAAACCCCTCCCTTCTCGATAATCTCTACCAAACCCTAGACCCCTCCCTTCTCCGTAATCTCTACCCAACCCTAAACCCCTCCCTTCTCTGTAATCTCCACCCAACCCTAAACCCCTCCCTTCTCGATAATCTAGACAAGGGAGCCGCAAGTTCCGGGGCAGAACTCTGGATCTCAGGAAAACCAGGCAGCGGGGCAATGGAAAGCTCAGAGCTTGAAAGCACGGGAATGGCTAAGGGATACCAGGAGGTGGAGCAGGTTGAGAAGGGAAGGACATGCAGGGGTTGGGTAAGGATTACAGAGGAGATGTCTAGGGTTGGGTAGAGATTATCGAGAAGGGAGGGGTTTAGGGTTGGGTAGAGATTACGGAGAAGGGAGGGGTCTAGGGTTGGGTAGAGATTACAGAGAAGGGAGGGGTTTAGGGTTGGGTAGAGATTACAGAGAAGGGAGGGGTTTAGGATTGGGTAGAGATTACAGAGAAGGGAGGGGTTTAGGGTTGGGTAGAGATTACAGAGAAGGGAGGGGTTTAGGGTTCGGTAGAGATTACAGAGAAGGGGGGGGTTTAGGGTTGGGTAGATTACAGAGAAGGGAGGGGTTTAGGGTTGGTAGAGATTACAGAGAAGGGAGGGGTTTAGGGTTGGGTAGAGATTACAGAGAAGGGTGGGATCTAGGGTTGGGTAGAGATTACAGAGAAGGGAGGGGTTTAGGGTTGGGTAGAGATTACAGAGAAGGGAGGGGTTTAGGGTTGGGTAGAGATTACAGAGAAGGGAGGGGTTTAGGGTTGGGTAGAGATTACAGAGAAGGGTGGGGTCTAGGGTTGGGTAGATTACAGAGAAGGGAGGGGTTAGGGTTGGGTAGAGATTACAGAGAAGGGAGGGGTTTAGGGTTGGGTAGAGATTACAGAGAAGGGAGGGGTTTAGGGTTGGGTAGAGATTACAGAGAAGGGAGGGGTTTAGGGTTGGGTAGAGATTACAGAGAAGGGAGGGGTTTCGGGTTGGGTAGAGATTACAGAGAAGGGTGGGATCTAGGGTTGGGTAGATTACAGAGAAGGGAGGGGTTTAGGGTTGGGTAGAGATTACAGAGAAGGGAGGGGTTTAGGGTTGAGTAGAGATTACAGAGAAGGGAGGGGTTTAGGGTTGGGTAGAGATTACAGAGAAGGGAGGGGTTTAGGGTTGGGTAGAGATTACAGAGAAGGGAGGGGTTTAGGGTTGGGTAGAGATTACAGAGAAGGGAGGGGTTTAGGGTTGGGTAGAGATTACAGAGAAGGGAGGGGTTTAGGGTTGGGTAGAGATTACCGAGAAGGGAGGGGTTTAGGGTTGGGTAGAGATTACAGAGAAGGGAGGGGTTTAGGGTTGAGTAGAGACTACAGAGAAGGGAGGGGTTTAGGGTTGAGTAGAGATTACAGAGAAGGGAGGGGTTTAGGGTTGGGTAGAGATTACAGAGAAGGGAGGGGTTTAGGGTTGGGTAGAGATTACAGAGAAGGGAGGGGTTTAGGGTTGGGTAGAGATTACAGAGAAGGGTGGGGTTTAGGGTTGGGTAGATTACAGAGAAGGGAGGGGTTTAGGGTTGAGTAGAGATTACAGAGAAGGGAGGGGTTTAGGGTTGGGTAGAGATTACAGAGAAGGGAGGGGTTTAGGGTTGGGTAGAGATTACAGAGAAGGGACGGGTTTAGGGTTGGGTAGAGATTACAGAGAAGGGAGGGGTTTAGGGTTGGGTAGATTACAGAGAAGGGAGGGGTTTAGGGTTGAGTAGAGATTACAGAGAAGGGAGGGGTTTAGGGTTGGGTAGAGATTACAGAGAAGGGTGGGGTCCCCGACACCCAGAAGCCCTCTGAGGTTAGGCGCAAGGCTGGCTGCTGATGGGGCAAGGTTGGGCTGCAGGGGCCTGACCTGGTGGCGTTCAGCAGCTCCGGGCTGTGTCCTAATCTCTCCTCCAACAGCAGCTCGAATTCCTGGCCCAGCGCTAGGAGACGACTCTTGAGCTGCATCTGCCTCCTTGCTGCCCTGACCTTCTCCACGGCTCGAAGCTCACAATCTCGCCAGCCCTCCTGCAGAGACAAAAGTCCGGTTAGCAATAACACAAAGTTCAAAGCAAATTTATTATCAAAGCAGGAAGACACTCAGTGGTCTCCTTATGGAAATATCTAACCATCCAATCACATGGCAGCAACTCAATGCATGTAAGCATGCAGACATGGTCAAGAGGTTCAGTTGTTCAGACCAAACATCAGAATGGGCAAGAAATGAGACCTAAGTGATATTGGCTGTGGAATTATTGTTGGTGGCTTGAGTATCTCAGAAACCGATCTCCTGGGATTTTCATGCACAACAGTCTCTAGAGATCATAGAGAATGATGTGAAAAATAAAAAGCATCCAGCGAGTGGCAGTTACATGGGAAAGAAGGCCTTATTAATGAGAAAGGTCAAAGGAGAATGGCCAGACTGACTCAATCTGACAGAAAAATTACTAACTCAAATAGCCACACATTACAACAGTGGGGATGCAGAACAACATCTCTGAACACACAACTTGAAGTGGATGGGCTACAGCAGCAGAAGACCACAAACATTCACGCATACAAGTGACACCTCAGGATTCTCCACCTTGTAGCACATGGAGTAGGTCGCATTCCTAGCGGCTCTCTCTCTTTTACTGTATTTGATATCCCACCAACAGATCCCTTTTAGTTTTGATGATTTACTACTTCTACTGAAGGATTTACTATTTTTACTGAAGGATTCACGACTTAATTCCAATGGCCGAAAAAAGTCGTTCTGGTATTGAATTGCGTAGCGGCAAGACTTTTCTTGAAATGGAGCAAATGGAACAAACCAAGAAAACGGAGGAACCTGTTACACTAGCGGGAATATTTTCTTCAATACGAGACATGAAGTCGGAATTCGGATTGCTTAATATTAAAACTGATAAGCTGGCCGGTTCAAACGCGAAGCTCGAGAAAGCTATTTCTATGATTCAAGACTCTCTGGAAAACTTGGATTCTCAACTTCAAACACTTCAGCAGACTACAACCCAAATCGAGAGTGAGCATGATCTATTCAAGAAAACTATTAAAGATCAAGGAATGAAAATATCTTCAATGGAAAAGAAAATCAATGAAATTACCTCGGAACTATCTAAAATGAAAAGAATGGTTGATTTAGATAGTAGAGGGCGTCGGAGGAATCTGCGTATTTTGGGACTGCCTGAAAATACTGAAGCTGGTGATCTGTTAAAATTCTTTTCAGATATGCTGTACTCACTTTTCAATGAGACCCTTGAAACTAGCCCTTTAATTGACAGAGCTCACAGAATTCCATTTTTTTGGCGTTCAGCCGAATTACGTCCTCGAGCAGTTGTACTTTCTTTGCATTATTATATGACTAAAGAAGCTATTATTCAAGAAGCCAGAAAGAAACGGAAATTATTCTTCAATTCAACACAAATTCGTATAGTCGAAGATTATCCATCCGAGATCTTTGCCGAAAAGAATATCGAGAAGTTATGAGTGAAATGTATAAATTAGATTTAAATCCCTCCCTTCGCTTTCCAGCAAAGCTGATAATTTTTCCGTAAAATCTTAATCATTGAGAATCTACTCTCCTCAGGAGGGCTGGGAGTATATTAATAATCTTAAAGTTAAGCCTACTGAATAAAATACTAAAGTTACTCCGATTACTCAATAGGCAATTTTGAAGTATCTGCTGTGTGAGTGTTTATGGAGCTTTTGAGTTAAGTACATGTTATACTTTTTCATTCTCTGGTATGGGACGTGGTCAATTTAATTTTTTCTTTATCTTATTAATAATTAGTACATATATAACTGTCTTGTAGGGAACTTTTATAGTATTGTACTTTAGTGGTCCGTGTAGGACCTGTTGTGTATTAACCTTCTTATTTTTTTTCGATAGAAAGAATATTGTTTATAACATTATTCGCCCAGATTTATTCCTTCTTTTGAATATATGTTTAAGCTACTTTAGCCAATTCTAAGATGGCCGTTGTTGATTATGTTTTTATTAATGTTAGACATAACATTATAGTAGTTGAATTCTGTTTGTGCCTCTTATTATGGCTATTTGCTGTGGGATTTTTGCTTTTTTTTTAATTATACGGAGCTGCAAGATGGAGTACAGGGTCAAAGGTTATTAGGCAACATGGGACCAGCCTATTGGTTCCTTCATTTCTATCTATTGGGTGGGGGGACGGGTCTATCAGAGTAGGTTCTTTTCTTGATTGGGCAGTTCTTTTGATGGATTTCTCTTTCGTAAATGCGTCGCTCCTTCTGGTTGTACCCGCGCCTTTTGGTTTAATCTGTACATTTCTTTTATACAATATTAAACTCAATTTTAAACATGAATGTTAATAAAATCAATATAATATCTTGGAATTGGAACGGTGTCAATCATCCCATTAAGCGTAAAAAGATTTTTAAGAAATTAAGAACACTTAATGCTGATATTATTTTTGTGCAAGAAAATCATATACAAAAACAGGATGAGGACAGTTTTTTCTGCTTCTGGAAAGGTTCTTTATTTCACTCGCTGTCGGATAGTAAAACAAGAGGCGTTTCTATATTTCTTAGTCCCAAAATCCCTTTTGTACACCTTAATACTACGACTGATTCGATTGGAATATATTTAATTGTTACTGGTTTATTATGTGAGCAAAAGGTAGCTCTGGTGTGTGTATATGCACCTAATGTAGATAACTCTGATTTTTTTAAGAAACTTTTTTCAGAGTTACCGAATCTCAATGAATATAGGCTGATCATGGGTGATGACTTTAATTGTTGTTTAAATCCGGCGATTGACAGGTCATCAACCAACCCGTCGCTTCCAAATAAAGCGGCAGCTTGTATTAACTTTTTTATTAGAATATGGCCTTGTCGATATTTGGAGATATAAACACCCCAATGATAAAGATTTCTCTTTTTTCTCACACGTCCATCATAAATATTCTCGAATTGATTACTTTTTTTTTAGATACACGTCTGTTAAAATCCGTTGTTGAATGTACGTATGACATCATTGCGCTTTCAGATCACGTGCCTTTAAAGTTAACCCATAAGCTTTCGGATAGATTTCTGAAAATCTCACAGTGGAGATTGAACCCCGTATTGTTACAGGATCCAACTTTTGTTAATTTTATTAAGGAGCAAATTTCTATACTTTTTGAATTTAATACAACTGAAGGAATGTCAAATCTGGTTATATGGGACACCTTAAAATCTTTTCTTAGGGGACAGATAATCTCATATTCAGCAGCCTTGAGAAAGAAAACTAAAGCAGAATTGTCAGTGCTTATTAATAAAACCTACTGAAGACCTATATAAAGAAAGGGTCGAACTTCAATCACAGTATGATTTACTCCTGACCTTTCCCACTGATCAGCAGATTTTTAAATCTAAAAGTTTAGTTTATATACATGGGGAAAAATCTGCTAAACTTTTAGCGGGTCAGTTAAAGGCTGGGATGGTCAGAAGACAGATTTTAAAAATTCGCCAACCAGATAGAACAAAAACTTGAGATCCTTATGAAATTAATAAGATATTTATGGACTTTTATTCTAATCTTTATAAATCTGAATTCTCTGATAGTACTATGACTATAAATAAATTTTTGCAAAGGTTAAACATACCCCAAATTTCGATTCAAGATGCCGATATGTTAGATGCACCTATTAAACAAGAGGAGATAGCCAAGGCTATATCCTCTATGCAATTAGGTAAAGCTCCGGGACCTGATGGTTATACGGTAGAATTTTACAAGACCTTTCATGAAATGCTTATACCACATCTTCATCAAACATTTACCAACTCCACATCCTCTGGGAACCTTCCTAAAACTTTTTATGAAGCACTAATTTCATTGATTCCAAAAAAGGAAAAGACCCACTGGAATGTGTATCCTATAGACCTATTTCTTTACTGAATGTAGATTTTAAAATTCCCTCTAAGATTCTAGCAAATAGTCTTGAGACTATCTTGCCTAATGTTATCTCAAATGATCAAACAGGATTTACTAACAATAGGTATTCACATTTTAATATTCGAAGATGATCAAATATCATTTATTCCCCCTTAGCCAAAGAATCGGAATGTACTGTATCTTTGGATGCAGAGAAAGCCTTTGATAGGGTGGACTGGCCTTACCTATTCCAGGTTTTGAAGAGGTTCAATTTTGGTCCAGGATTTATTTCCTGGATTAAATTGATTTATCATGCCCCGGTAGCTGCGGTTTTAACTAATAATCAAAAGTCTCCTTATCTTAGATTATATAGAGGTACCCATCAGGGTTGTCCCCTCAGTCCTTTATTATTTAATTTGGCTTTAGAACCACTTGCTATTGCTCTTAGGGATTCTAATTTTGTGCAGGGTATTAGGAGAGGGGATAAATTACCGTAGATTCCGGATTTTAAGCCGCTACTTTTTTCCCACATTTTGAACAGCTTTGAACTCTGCGGCCTTTAATACGGAGCGGCTAATGCATGGTTTTTTTTCATGCCGCCAAAAACATTTTGCCTCGTAACAGTAGACCAATAAAATTGATGAGTAGTTCACAGAGGTCCAATGAAATTGTACGATAAATCAAGCGCACTTTCACAATTAAATTATTGTAAATCAGTCATTTGTACTCACCCTCATCAACATGGAAAACACTCGAAGAAAAGCATTGTGCTGCCTTTATGGCAGTTATTTAGTTTATAATATTTTCGCTTAGTAATTCATTTGTTAGTTAAAGTTAGAACTGTTTTAACTATATTTGTTTTTTGTACTACATCCCGGGATGCTATGACGTCACACCCGGTTTCGCCGCGTTTTGTGGGAAAAATGCCGGTTTGCGATAAACGGGAAGGCGGGGGGCAAGCGGCGGAGCGAAAACGCTGCTTTTAAGTTAAAGGCGATCAATAACTTTTCCTGGTAGGCTGCAGTATATATATTTTTTACCAGTCGTTAGGAGATATTGGAATGTTGTTCAGTAAAAAAGTATACGCAACGTATATTTAAAAGTAGCCGCGTTACAGGCACGGTTCGAAAAAAAGCATTTGCAATATGTATTTGTTTATGTTACCATATGGATTTAATTAAAAGTTAAAAAATCCTCTTTCTGTGTAAATATCTCATATTACAACGTGGGACACCTGCGGCCGAAAATCCGGTGCGGCCTGTACAAGTACAAAATTGATTTTCTTTCTAAAATTAGAGCCAGCGGCTTTTAATCAGGTGCGCTCTGTAGTCCGGAATCTACGGTGCATAAGGTTTCGTTATACGCGGATGATTTATTAGTTTACATTTCAAATCCTAAGAAATCTATTCCTTCTATGTTATCTATACTTACGGAATTTGGTACTTTTCCTGGATATAAACTTAATTTACATAAAAGTGAATTATTTCCTATTAATAATTATTCTGATTATTATGATCAAATACCTTTTAATATTGCCAAAAACCATTTTACTTACCTTGGTATCAAAATTACAAAAAATTTTAAAGATCTATATATGTATAATTACTTCTTTAGTTGAATATACTCAACAGGCGCTTACTAAATGGTCACCTATGTCGATGTCATTGATAGGTCGAATAAATGCTATAAAAATGGTTATTCTACTGAAATTTGTATATACATTTCAAGCAGTTCCCTCTTTTGTTCCAAAAACATTTTTTGATAAAATAGATTCTTTGATTTTATCTTACGTTTGGAATAATAAAAGCTCTAGAGTGAATAAACTTTTATTGCAAAAATCAAAAAAAGATGGAGGACTGGCTTTACCAAACTTTAGATTTTATTATTGGGCAATTAATACTCGTTATATTACTTTTTGGATTTATGATATAGACGACCAAGATCACCCTTCATGGTTACAGCTGGAGGAAAATTCAGTAGTGGGGTTTTCGTTAGCTTCTTTATTAGGAGTTCCTCTTCCGTTTTCGCTCTCCAGAATAGGTAAACAAGCTCTTAACCCTATCGTTAAACATACTTTAAAAATTTGGTTTCAATTTCACAGATTTTTTGAATTAAATGATTTTTTACTTTCTAGTAATATTTATTCTAATTTCTTTTTTAAACCATCAACTTTGGATAAGGCTTTTCTAACATGGAAAATTAAGGGAATAAAAACTTTTTTAGATTTGTTTTTACAAGACTGTTTAATGTCTTTTTCACAGTTAATGGATAAATATGATATCTCTAATACACATTTTTTCAGGTATTTACAGGTTAGGAATTTCTTACGTGATTTTTTACCGAATTAGCCCTCGGCCTGATCTTCAAATTTGGCTTATGTTATTTTTCAGTTTAAACCTTTTCAAAAACGATTAATAGCTATCATTTATAAACAGCTAATGAATGCATGCATGTCGCCTAATGATAGGGTTCAACGTACCTGGGAAGTAGAGCTTCAACATTCACTTTCAGATAATCAATGGAGTAAAATTTATTATTTAGTCAATGGAGAAAGCGAACCAGCTGAACAACTTCTTCAATAGGTTCGACAGCACAATCTCACCCTCACTGCAGAACTCCACACCAGGCTTACTTCCCTCACAGGAAAATAGCCACTCACAGGAGACCTGGCCCACGCCCAGGTTTACGGCTGCACAGGTGGAAGGTCAACTGAGGAAGATCTGTACCAGCAAGGCGGCTGGACCGGATGGAGTTTCCCCACGATTACTGAGGGCCTGTGCGACTGAACTGGGAGAACCACTACAGCGCATCTTCAACATGAGTCTAGATCAGAGAAGAGTACCCAGACAGTGGAAAACATCTTGTATTGTCCCGGTACCGAAGAAACCACAACCAAAGGAGTTGAATGACTTCAGACCTGTTGCCTTGACGTCGCACGTGATGAAGACCATGGAGCGGCTGATAATACAGAATCTGAGGCCACAAACCAGGCACGCCCGGGATCCGCTTCAGTTTGCGTATAAGGAGAAGGTGGGAGTGGAGGATGCTATCACGTATTTGCTGCACAAATCACTCTCTCACCTAGATGGGGTCAGTTGTGCTGTGAGGATTACATTCCTTGACTTCTCTAGTGCCTTTAACACCATCCAGCCCAAGATCTTAAAGCACAAACTAACGGAGATGGGAGTAGACTCTCACATGGTGGATTGGATAGTGGACTACTTGACAGATAGACCTCAGTATGTGCAGTTGGGAGACTGTAGGTCTGACACAGTGGTCAGCAGCACAGGAGCGCCACAGGGAACCGTACTCTCTCCGGTCCTGTTCACCCTGTACACATCTGACTTCCAATATAACTCGGAGTCCTGCCATGTGCAGAAGTTCGCTGATGACACGGCCATAGTGGGGTGTGTCAGGAATGGACAGGAGGAGGAGTATAGGAAACTGATACAGGACTTTGTGATATGGTGCAACTCAAACTACCTGCGTCTCAATGTCACCAAGACCAAGGAGATGGTGGTGGACTTTAGGAGATCTAGGCCTCATATGGAGCCAGTGATCATTAATGGAGAATGTGTGGAGCAGGTTAAGACCTACAAGTATCTGGGAGTACAGTTGGACGAGAAGCTAGACTGGACTGCCAACACAGATGCCTTGTGCAGGAAGGCACAGAGTCGACTGTACTTCCTTAGAAGGTTGGCGTCATTCAATGTCTGCAGTGAGATGCTGAAGATGTTCTATAGGTCAGTTGTTGAGAGCGCCCTCTTCTTTGTGGTGGCGTGTTGGGGAGGAAGCATTAAGAAGAAGGACGCCTCACGTCTTAATAAGCTGATAAGGAAGGCGGGCTCTGTCGTGGGCAAAGTACTGGAGAGTTTAACATCGGTAGCTGAGCGAAGGGCGCTGAGTAGGCTACGGTCAATTATGGAAAACCCTGAACATCCTCTACATAGCACCATCCAGAGACAGAGAAGCAGTTTCAGCGACAGGTTACTGTCGATGCAATGCTCCTCAGACAGGATGAAGAGGTCAATACTCCCCAATGCCATTAGGCTTTACAATTCAACTGCCAGGACTTAAGAACTTTTTTTTTTTTAAAGCTATTATTAATGCTTTTTGAGTTAGTGATTTAGATGCATATCATATTGTTACTGAGTTAAGTATTGTATGTAATGAGTTTTTGCTACAACAAGTGTATGGGACATTGGAAAAAAAGTTGAATTTCCCCATGGGGATGAATAAAGTATCTATCTATCTATCTATCTAATAATTCATCTACCTGCGCACGCCATATCTTAATTCAGTTTTAGTACATAGGGCCCATATGTCCAAAGATAAATTGGCACATATTTTTCTGAATATAAGCCCTATTTGTGACAGATGTAACGCAGAAATGGCTACTCCAACTCATATGTTTTGGTCATGTGTAAGTTTAAATAATTTTTGGAGGGATGTGTTTGGAATATTATCTAAAGTTATAGTTATGGATGTTCAACCTAATCCACTTACAGCAATTTTTGGGATTATTCCAGAGGAAGCAAGCAAAGTGTCTGCTTCCACCCAACATGTGATAGCGTTTTCAAATTTATTGGCTGGGAGAGCTGTTTTGCTACATTGGAAAGAATCTAACCCGCCTACTGTTTTCTATTGGCTCTCCTCCATTATGTCATGTCTAAGCTTGGAGAAAATTAGAAGCCAGACATTTGATACATCCTTTAATTTTGAACAAGTCTGGCGACCCTTTATTCAATATTTTCACATGATTTAATTTTTTTTTAATTCTCTTTGGGGAAAATCCTTATCCATGAAGGTTCGGAGATCACTGGAAGGATGTGTTTTTTTTTCTCTCTCTATTTTTTTCTAATTTTATCCTCAATTGGACTGCCCAATCTTTCTTTTTCTTTCCTTTTTTTCCCTCTTTCTTTTTTTTTGTTTTTGTTTCAGTTTAGTTAGTGGGGGGTTTTTTCCTTATCAATAAAATTGCCAATCTTTTTTTATGATTGTTATGAGGAGTTGTAGTTTTTTTTACCATTGTATATATAATAGCATAATATTTTACTTATTTGATTTTGATAATATATACTTTTTGTTTTTACTATTGCTGTTTATATGTCTTTTATATTATCTACTTGTTAAACTCCTCTTCCGATTTGTATATTCTTTATTTGGAAATCAATAAAAAAGATTGAAAAATGAAGTGACACCTCAAAGTGGGCACTGAGTGCATGTCACCACCTGGAGATGATTTTCTTACAGGGATTTACAGAAAATTAAAGAAATACAACAGAACTTATGAAAAATATACATAGCAAAGACCAAAAAACAATTAATGTGCAAAAGTCATCAAATCATGTAAATAATACAATCAAATAAATAATACTGAGAACATGTGTTGTAGATCCTTGAAAGCAAGCCCATAGGCTGTGGAATCCATTCAGAGTTGAGGTAAGTCAGAAGCCTGATGGTTGTAGGGTACTAACTGTTCCTGAACCTGGTGGTGTGGGACCTTCTTCCCAATGGTAGTAGTGAGAAGAGGGCATGGCCTGGATCTTGGGGTGGAGGTGGAATCGTTGATGACAAATGATGCTTTTTTCTGGCACTGGGAAGGACTGGGTTGTTCACCACTTTCCATTCCTAAGCATTAGTGTTTCCATACCAGGCTGATACACCTTTCCCAACCATTGACAATTGCCTCTCTTCAACTAACAGATGTTGTCCCTGTTGACACTCACCAATATAAATTAGAAATTATCCTATTCATATACATCATGACTTGGTACAGCAACTACTCTGGATCACTCAGGAGTAGCGGACCACACAACCCCATCTACATCGCTGGTGTGCAGGTGGAACAGGTCAAAAGCTTTAAGTTCCTCGGGGTGAATATCACAAATGACCTGACCTGGTCTAACCAAGCAGAGTCCACTGCCCAAGAAGGCCCACCAGCGCCTTTACTTCCTGAGAAAGCTGAAGAAATTTGGGTTGAGGAACATCTCGGAAAACCAGTCCTGGCCCCAACATATAGCACTGAGAGAGCAAAAGTTCATCTTGAACATACAAGGAATCCATTCAAGAGGCAACCATGAAGAAGGCACAGCAGCAGCTCAATATTCTTAGAAGTTTAAGGAGATTCAGCATGTCATTGAGAACTATCAAACCTCTACAGATGTACGATAGAGAGCATGCTGACTAGTTGCATTACAGCCTGACATGGGAACTCCAACACACAACGACACAAGAGGCTACAGTGAGTGGTGGGTCTTAGTCAGTTCCATCATAGGTACAGCTCTCGCTACCAAAGGAAGACCCACAAAAGGTGACATCCACCATCAGGGACTCCTGCCTTCCATGTCATGCCCTCTTCTCAGTGGTGCCATCAAGTAGGAGGTACAGGAACCTAAAGACGCACAGCCCAAGGTTCAACAACAGCTGCTTCCCCACCGCCACCAGGTTCTTGAACCCGCAAAAAATCCCTACCTCAGACTACATTTCCCTCAACCTCCACTAATGTCGTTCCATTTATTTTTGCCCACAACAGAAGAAACAGAAAATTAGTTTCTAGTTTGAGAAAGTTAAGCTTAGTGACATCCCTACAGGTCATGCTGTTTAACCCCTTCCATAGATATTGCCCGAGTTGCTGAGTTTCTCCAGCATTCTGAGTGAGACACAGCTCAGCATATCACAGAAACCTGACTCTGTCTACACTTCTCACTGCTCTATAAAGAAGCCAACATAATCACACCCTCCTATCACACAGAAGATTCAAACACCCGAAAGAATGTACCAACAGGCTCAAAGACAAATTCTACCTGTCTGAGGGCTTGAGGGAGGCACAGACTCTCACCACAGTGATCAAGTATCAGGACCAAGTGCAAACGGGATTGGTGTAAGTGGGCCGAAGAGTCTCTGTGAATCCACAGCCCCACTACCTCCAGAACCACAACCCCTCCCACCGTCACATAAAGTAAGACAATTGTCGGGGAAAGCTACCTGGAGCAAGGACTTGACAGATCGCAGCACGGGAGGGGCTTCTGAAACGTCCTGCAGGTGAGAACTTGAGTAGGAAAACCTGCGGGAAAGAGGGAGCGTCCTTGTTACCATGGTTTCATTTCAGCCGGGCATACTCATTCATCTATAAAGAGTGAAGCTCCCTCCACACCGTCCCATCACACACTCCCAGGGTCAGACACAGAGTGAAGCTCCCTCCACACCGTCCCATCACACACTCCCAGGTCAGACAGAGTGAAACTCGACCCACACTGTCCCATCACACACTCCCGGGGTCAGACACAGAGTGAAGCTCCGTCCACACCGTCCCATCACACACTCCCGGGGTCAGACACACTGCATTTAAGCCCCACCCTATTTATATATGGTCATCCAGTAAGGAAGGGGGCATGGAGGGATGAGGATGTCCTAGTCAACTTGCTCCTGGGGCTGGCGAAATCCGCCATCCGAGGGTCTTAGAAACGGGTGGCGGGAGGATCTCCCCGGGCAGACTGCCTGGCAATGTTTAGAGGGTATGTTCGTGCCTGGGTAAATATTGAAAAAGAACACACGCAGTCCACGGCGACCTTAGAGGAGTTTCGAGACCGTTGGGCTCCGCGGGGTGTAAATGCGATCGTGGATAGAGATGGCAACATTTTGGTGTAATGTCTATTGTCTATTTGTAGTGAAGTAACTGTGTTTGCCACTGTTTTGTATATATTGTATAGCACCGATATTTGTAATAAAGGATTTTGTAATTAAAAAAAAAGGGGTCAGACACAGAGTGAAGCTCCCTCCACACCGTCCCATCACACACTCCCGGGGTCAGACACAGAGTGAAGCTCCCTCAACACCGTCCCATCACACACTTCCGGGGTCAGAAACAGAGTGAAGCTCCCTCCACACCGTCCCATCACACACTCCCGGAGTCAGACACAGAGTGAATCTCCCTCCACACCGTCCCATCACACACTCCCGGGGTCAGACACAGAGTGAAGCTCCCTCTACACCGTCCCATCACACACTCCCAGGGTCAGACACAGAGTGAGGCTCCATCCACACCGTCCCATCACACACTCCCGGGGTCAGACACAGAGTGAAGCTCCCTCCACACCGTCCCATCACACACTCCCGGGGTCAGACACAGAGTGAAGCTCCCTCCACACCGTCCCATCACACACTCCTGGGGTCAGACACAGAGTGAAACTCCCTCCACACCGTCCCATCACACACTCCCAGGGTCAGACACAGAGTGAAGCTCCCTCAACACCGTCCCATCACACACTTCCGGGGTCAGACACAGAGTGAAGCCCCCTCCACACCGTCCCATCACACACTCCCGGGGTCAGACACAGAGTGAATCTCCCTCCACACCGTCCCATCACACACTCCCGGGGTCAGACACAGAGTGAAGCTCCCTCTACACCGTCCCATCACACACTCCCAGGGTCAGACACAGAGTGAGGCTCCATCCACACCGTCCCATCACACACTCCCCGGGTCAGACACAGAGTGAGGCTCCATCCACACCGTCCCATCACACACTCCCTGGGTCAGACACAGAGTGAAGCTCCCTCCACTCCGTCCCATCACACACTCCCGAGGTCAGACACAGAGTGAATCTCCCTCCACACCGTCCCATCACACACTCCCGGGGTCAGACACAGAGTGAATCTCCCACCACACCGTCCCATCACACTCCCAGGGTCAGGCAGAGTGAATCTCCCTCCACACCGTCCCATCACACACTCCCGGGGTCAGACAGAGTGAATCTCCCTCCACACCGTCCCATCACACACTCCCGGGGTCAGACACAGAGTGAATCTCCCACCACACCGTCCCATCACACTCCCAGGGTCAGGCAGAGTGAATCTCCCTCCACACCGTCCCATCACACACTCCCGGGGTTAAACAGAGTGAATCTCCCTCCACACCATCCCATCACACACCCCCGGGGTCAGACACAGAGTGAATCTCCCTCCACACCGTCCCATCACACACTCCCGGGGTCAGACACAGAGTGAAGCTCCCTCCACACCGTCCCATCACACACTCCCGGGGTCAGACACAGAGTGAAGTTCCCTCCCACTGTCCCATCACACACTCCCGGGGTCAGACACAGAGTGAAGCTCCCTCCACACCGTCCCATCACACACTCCCGGGGTCAGACACAGAGTGAAACTCCCTCCACACTGACCATCACAGTCTCCTGGGGCAGTAACAGGCGACTTACCTCAGTTCTTCCAGGTCCCTTGCCACATTAACCTTGGACCAGAGCTCAAGAAGTTCCTCTTCGTTCTCTGCAGCAAGACTTTCCAACGCTGCCAGGATATGCTTCGGCGGATGAGCGGCTAGCGCTCTCTATTAAGCAGGGAAAAAAACACAAATAAAGCAGAAATTTTGCAAACACAACCACTCTGTTATTAAGACTACTGAACTGTCCCCTAGTACGAGAAATGGATTTCTGAGCTCACGATCTACCTCATTGTGGCCCTTGCTCCTTATTGTCTGCCTGGACTGCACTTTCTCTGTCACTTTAATCGGCATTGTTATTGCTTCACCTCAATGAGCTGTGCAATGATTTGATCTGTGTGAAGCGTTCGCAAGACAAGTTGTTCACGGTACATGACAATAATAAACCAATATGTGGTGTTATAAAACAGATAGGGAAACATCGATTCAGCAGAGCAATGGCAATAAAATAATTTTTATTCTATCTGTTTGGAGATACAATGAGGAACAGGTCCTTCTCGCTTAACAAGCTGCAATGCCTGGCACCCCACCTATTTAACCCCAGCCTAACCACAGGACTATTTACAATGACCAGTTAACCTACTAACCAATACGCCTTTACACCGTGGGAGGAAACTACAGAACCTGGAGAAACCCACACAGTTTATGGAGAGAACATACCAACTCCTTACCAATAGTGTTGGAACTGAACTCTGAACTCTCTGAGATGTAATAGAGTCATGCTAACCACTACGTACCCACTTCATTTTATCCAGTCAAGGAGTGACAGAGAGTGAAGATGATTGTCAGGGGGATCTCAGTCAGCTGGGTAAGCGGGCCGAGAAATGGTGAATGGGTAAGTACAAAGCATCCTATTTTGGGAAGCCCTGTCAAGGTATTACTTTCCCAGGGAACTGTAAGACCCTTGGGAGCATTGTAGAATAGAGGGACCTAGGAACGCAGGTACATGGTTTCCTGAAAGTGGAGTCATTGGTATACAGGGCTGTGAAAGCAGCATTTCACACGGTGGCCTTCGTCTATCAGGGCAATGAATGTAGGTGTTCGGACATTATGTTGCACTTGTGCACGACGTTGGTGACACCGCACGTGAAGTATTGTGTTCAATTTTGTTTGCCCTGAGCTGGAAAGAGTGCAGAGAAGATTTATAAGGACGTTGCCAGGACTTGAGGAACTGATTTATGAAGAGAGGATGGGAGAGGTTGGCTGGTGCAGGGCAGAATGAGAGGTGCATAAAATCACATGGGAATAAATGGAGTGAACTCAAGCAGTCTTTTTCTGAGGGATGGGGAATAGATTTAAGGTGATAGAGAAAAGGTTTGATAGGAACTGAAGGAGCAACTTTTTCACCCAGAGGGTGGTAAACGAGTGGAACAAGCTGCCGGAAAAACAGTTGGAGCCCTGTAACAACATTTAAGACATGCTTGGACAGGGACATAAATAGCAAAGGTTCAGAGGGATATAGGCCAAAACAAAATGGCACATATGAGCATCTTAAGTGGGAATCTGCATTGGCAAGGATTGATCAGGTCAAAGGACCTGCTTCAGGGTTGTATGACTATAACCATACAACACTTGTCAGGGGTATGGTGTGCATTTCCAGACATCACACTGCAGGAAGGTGGTGACAGCACTCGAGAAGACGTTCCCCAGGATATTGCTTGGGAGGAAGTACTTTGATTACGAGGAGACACAGGAGAGGGGGCTGAAAGAGGGGGATGGCATTTGGAAGTGTAGCGAATGATAGGAAGAACAGATCAACTGCCCACAGCAGTTTCTAAAACTAAAAGAGCAGAGGTTAGGGCAAGGAGGAGGTGTGGAGGAGATCTGAGGGGGAGCTTTTCCACACAGAGAAGGACTGAGCTCTGGAATGCATTCCCAGATGGGAAGGAGGAGGCAGAGACTCTCACCATATTGAGCAAACATCAGGAGAAGCACGTGATTGAGAGTGTGAGTGTGTAAGAGGCAGAGTGCAGGTCACTACTCACCTCGACTTGATTTAACCATTGCTGATAGATGGAACTCCGATTGTTCGAATCTCCGTCTCTGATTTCAGGGGTAGAATGAATAAATCCTCAGGAATCAAAGGTGCTGTGGAATGACTCACACAAGTCCTCAAAACTTTACCGACCTTTTCTTCCCTGGTTGCATAATCCCATCCAGTCCCTACACCCCTCCCCACCTATGTGACTCCCTTCAGCTACTATACCCCTCCCCATCAGTAACCCCACTGGCCCCTTAACATTACCCTGTCTTGCCCCAACATCACCATCTGTGACCCACTCCAGCTCATACACCCCACCCTGTCCATGTGAACCTCTCTGATTCTGACACCCATTCTCATCTCTGTGACCCCCCCACACCCCCCCCGGGTCCTGCACCCTTCCCGTCTCTGTGACACTGTGGCCCCTACACCCTTCCCTGTCTCTGTGAACTGTGAACCCCTCCAACCCCTATACCTCACCCCATCTGTGAACCCCTCCAGCCTCTATACCCCACCCCATCTGTGAACCCCTCCAGCCCCTATACCCCACCCCATCTGTGAACCCCTCCAGCCCCTATACCCCACCCCATCTGTGAACCCCTCCAGCCCCTATACCCCACCCCATCTGTGAACCCCACCAGTCCCTATACCTCACCCCTTCACTGTGAACCCTTCCAACCCCTACACCTCACCCAGTCCCTGTGAACCCCTCCAATCCTTATACCTCAGCCCTTCACTGTGAACCCCTCCAATCCCTATACCTCACCCTTCACTGGGAACCCCCCCAACCCCTATACCTCATCCCTTAACTGTGAACCCCTCCAGCCCCTACACCTCACCCAGTCCCTGTGAACCCCTCCAACCCCTATACCCCTCCCTATCACTGTGACCCCCTACAAACTGAGGATGGGCACTTTCTTTACCTGCAACTATCTGGCGTTCTGCTCTTCTCATCGTACAGCGACTTGAGGTACTGGAACCGGCTGCAGCACACTGCCCGCAGGTCTTGCTGAAGGTTGATGGGAGAAATGGAGTGAGTGGGATGGACGGAGGAAGGAGATCAGGGAAAAATCATCGCTTAGCCAAGGTCGGAGAGCAGGACACACCTAGACCTCCCGATTATCTCCTTAACTCAGACTCACACAGCACTGAAACAGGCCTTTCAGCCCAACTGGTCTATACCAACCAAGATGCCCCATTCAAGCTAGTTCCATTTGCCCCATATTCGCCTAAACCTTTCCTATCCATGTACCTGTCCAACATTTTATATGTCATCATCATACCTGTGTCAACTTCAACAGGCAGCTCATTCCATATATGTACCACACTTTATATTTAAAAGAAATGTTGCACTTCAAGTTTCCCCTAAATTTATGTACTCTCAGCTTAAACCTGGGTCCTCCAATTCTTGATTCCCCAACCATGGGGGGGGGGGGGGCAGTCTGTATGATTCACACCATCTCTGTCCCAATTTACTTTATACACCTATATGTAACATCTCCTTAGCTCCAAGGAATAAAGTCCTCTCCCTCTAACTCAGTCTGTTCAATTCATGTCCCATTCTGACATGTCCACCAGAGGAACCTTGGGGACATATTGGGCAGGTGAGAAGAGAAGGGCTTGTTGGTCTGGCTTTTTCCTCTGTCCTTTCCAGACCTGACAGCGGGTCTCGGTCTGAAACATCGACTCTTCATTTCTCTCCATCGATACTGCCTGACCTGCTGAGTTCCTCCAGCACTTCTGTATGTGTTCCTCCGGATCTTCAGTATCCAAGTCTATCGGGGTCATCTTTTGTATTCTGTGTTCCCGGTGCAGCCCCTTCTACAGTGAGACCTGATGTAGATTGGAGGATTGCAAAGCCGAGCACATATTTGCTCCATTTGCCACAAAAGGCAACATCTCCTGGTGGCCTCCCATTTCAATTCCACTTTCCATTCCCACACGGACATGTCTGTCCACCACCTTTCTACTGCCAAGACGGCACCACTCTCAGGTTGACGGAGCAACACCGCGTATTCTGATGGGCAGTCTCCAACCTGACTGCTTGAAAATCAATTTCTCTAATTTCTTCCCCTATTCTGGCTACTCGCTTACTCCTTCTCTTCTCCTCACCTGCCTATTACCTCCTTCTGGTGGCCCTCCTGCTCCCCCTTCCCCCATGGTCCACTCCCATCAGACTCCTTCTTCTCCAGCCCTTTACCTCTTCCACCAAACACTTCCCAGCTTCTTACTTCAACCACCCCTCATCCACTCTCACCAGATCTGACCTATCCCCGCCAGCACCATTCCCCACCCCTCCTGCGGTGTGGCACTCCCTCCTCACCGTCCCTCCCTCCTCCCCTGTGTGGTCCTCCCTCCCCCACACCCGTGGAGTTGTAGAACCAAACTGTGTCCTTCAACACCTCCCCCCCCCCCCCCTCCGTGCCACCCCGGGACTCACCAGTACCCGTGGCTCTGGTCCCGTGCGGTGCCACACGCTATGTTTCAGGCCTTCCTTGGTCCGGAGGAGGCCGACACTCTGCTGGGCCGCACTGCGGTGGAGTAGGAGACCGACAGTCAGCTCTCAGTCCACAGGTTAGGACACCCTCCATCACAGAAAGTGCAGGAGGAACCTTAAACCGTTAACTCAGTCTGGAATGGGCTTTTCTCAGAGCTGTGAGGAAAGCTCCATCCTAGGACACTGAGGTAAAATCCACCCCCCACTTTATCTTGCCAAGCAGAGGAAATGGGGTAATTAGGTACCCCCCCCCCCCCCCCAGAGCACAGGAGGGCGAAGGAAGCCAGTGCGGGTGGGTAAGAATATGTTCTCCTTGCTGACGATCAACACAGGCACTTTGCAAAGATGTGTTCTTGGCCTGTTGCTCTGCTCTCTACACTCTTAAGAGCAAGGTGGTTAAAGGGAGATTAAGTTGGTGTGGATCAGTAATAATGACCACTCCTTGAGGGAGGCAGGTGAGGGTAAGCAACAAAGAGAGGGGGAAGGCGAGAGAGGGAGATAGGTCTGGGGGCATGACTTGTGCGTGGACCTACTGAGCCAGCCCCACCCCCATCTTACCTGCGGACCTCAGAGAGCCCCCGCAGTCTCTCGCCCACCTTCCTGCTGTGCTCCTGCAGACTCTGCCTCTGACTGGCCGCTCGCAGGCTGTACGCCTTCAACAGCGTGTGCTGCTGCCTGAGGTCCTGTAGTCTCCGCCGCACCTCCACCACTGCTCGCTCTGTGAATCAGCACTCATTAGATAGATAGATAGATAGATAGATACTTTATTCATCCCCATGGGGAAATTCAACTTTTTTCCAATGTCCCATACACTTGTTGTAGCAAAACTAATTACATACAATACTTAACTCAGTAAAAAATATGATATGCATCTAAATCACTATCTCAAAAAGCATTAATAATAGCTTTTAAAAAGTTCTTAAGTCCTGGCGGTAGAATTGTAAAGCCTAATGGCATTGGGGAGTATTGACCTCTTCATCCTGTCTGAGGAGCATTGCATCGATAGTAACCTGTCGCTGAAACTGCTTCTCTGTCTCTGGATGGTGCTATGTAGAGGATGTTCAGAGTTATCCATAATTGACCGTAGCCTACTCAGCGCCCTTCGCTCAGCTACCGATGTTAAACTCTCCAGTACTTTGCCCACGACAGAGCCCGCCTTCCTTACCAGCTTATTAAGACGTGAGGCGTCCCTCTTCTTAATGCTTCCTCCCCAACACGCCACCACAAAGAAGAGGGCGCTCTCCACAACTGACCTATAGAACATCTTCAGCATCTCACTACAGACATTGAATGACACCAACCTTCTTAGGAAGTACAGTCGACTCTGTGCCTTCCTGCACAAGGCATCTGTGTTGGCAGTCCAGTCTAGCTTCTCGTCTAACTGTACTCCCAGATACTTGTAGGTCTTAACCTGCCCCACACATTCTCCATTAATGATCACTGGTTCCATATGAGGCCTAGATCTCCTAAAGTCCACCACCATCTCCTTGGTCTTGGTGATATTGAGACGCAGGTAGTTTGAGTTGCACCATATCTCAAAGTCCTGTATTAGTTTCCTATACTCCTCCTCCTGTCCATTCCTGACACACCCCACTATGGCCGTGTCATCAGCGAACTTCTGCACATGGCAGGACTCCGAGTTATATTGGAAGTCTGATGTGTACAGGGTGAACAGGACCGGAGAGAGTACGGTTCCCTGCGGCGCTCCTGTGCTGCTGACCACCGTGTCAGACCTACAGTCTCCCAACCGCACATACTGAGGTCTATCTGTCAAGTAGTCCACTATCCAATCCACCATGTGAGAGTCTACTCCCATCTCCGTTAGCTTGTGCCTTAAGATCTTGGGCTGGATGGTGTTAAAGGCACTAGAGAAGTCAAGGAATGTAATCCTCACAGCACAACTGACCCCATCTAGGTGAGAGAGTGATTTGTGCAGCAAATACGTGATAGCATCCTCCACTCCCACCTTCTCCTTATACGCAAACTGAAGAGGATCCTGGGCGTGCCTGGTTTGTGGCCTCAGATTCTGTATTATCAGCCGCTCCATGGTCTTCATCACGTGCGACGTCAAAGCAACAGGTCTGAAGTCATTCAACTCCTTTGGTTGTGGTTTCTTCGGTACCCGGGACAATACAGGATGTTTTCCACTGTCTGGGTACTCTTCTCTGCTCCAGGCTCATGTTGAAGATACGCTGTAGTGGTTCTCCCAGCTCAGTCGCACAGGCCCTCAGTAATCGTGGGGAAACTCCATCCGGTCCAGCCGCCTTGCTGGTACAGATCTTCCTCAGTTGAACTTCCACCTGTGCAGCCGTAATCCTGGGCGTGGGCAAGGTCTCCTGTGAGTGGCTATTTTCCTGTGAGGGAAGTAAGCCTGGTGTGGATTTCTGCGGTGAGGATGAGATTGAGCTGTCGAACCTGTTGAAGAAGTTGTTCAGCTGGTTCGCTTTCTCCACATCTCCACTTATGTTCGCCCCCCGCTTTGCACCGCATCCAGTGATGATCTTCATCCCATCCCACACCTCCTTCATGTTTTTTTTCTGCAGCTTTTGTTCTAGCTTCCTCCTATACTGCTCCTTTGCCCCCCTTATCTGTACTCTGAGTTCCTTCTGAACTCTTTTAAGCTCCAACCGATCACCATCTTTAAAGGCCCTCTTCTTCTGGTTTAGGAGGCCTTTGATGTGACTAGTGATCCAGGGCTTATTATTGGGATAGCAGCGAACAGTTCTAACAGGGACAACGGCATCCACACAAAAGTTAATATAGTCCGTTGTGCATTCAGTGACCTCCTCAACGCCCCCACAGAGCCCCCCTTGCAGTACATCCCAGTTAGTAGTACCGAAGCAGTCTCTCAGGGCCTGTTCAGCTTCAGGAGTCCACTTCCTAAAAGAGCGTGTGGTAGTGGGATGCCTCATCACAATTGATTTATATCTGGGCTGTAACAAAACCAGATTGTGATCAGCTTTCCCCAATGAAGGCAGTGGGGATGCACTGTATGCCTCCTCTACGTTTGCATACAGTAGGTCAATAGTCCTATTACCCCTGGTGTAGCAATCCACGTACTGGGAGAAAGCAGGTAGTGTCTTGTCCAAAGTCACATGGTTGAAGTCCCCTGTAATTATCACCAGTGCCTCAGGGTGCTGTGTCTGAAGCCTAGCAACAGCGGAGCTGATGACATCACACGCTACCGTTGCATTGCATTAGCAGCATCTCCCTCCCCTCCCCGTACCAGAAACCACCCACCGTCCACGTATCACCACTTCCCCACTCGGCCTGTCACAGAAACCATCGCCTGTCCATGTACAGTCGACCTTCACTAATCCGACCACCTGTAATCCAGTTCCTTCAATAATCCGGCACTGATTTCAAATTTTCCGCGCAACTGTAATTTCAAATTTCCTGGGCAACCGTACCAATCTGCTGCACATTGTTTTGGTTGTGCTAGATCTGTTCATGTGTTGGCAGACTCTTGTAATCACAGGCGGGCGACTCCTGAATTTATTAATATAATTTGCATGAGGTGTGACCACCCGGCACCTGCCCGCCTCACTCATCAGCAGCACGGGAGCTGGCGTACACTGGGTCGGTCCGCCTGGCGGGCGCTCCGTTCTCTTCTGCCTAAGACTTCAGATCAGACATGGCAACACACTGAATTTAAGCAATTACTAAGCAGAGGAAAAGAAACTAATGAGGATTCCCTCAGTAACTGCGAGTGAAGAGAGAAGAGTCCAGCGCCGAATCCCTGGCCGCCTGGCGGTCACGTGAAATGTGGCGTATAGAAGACCTCCTTTCTCCAACTTCTGCTTCTGCTCACCCAGATGTGCTACCACCAACATCAACAGTTTTTGAAGAAACTGTTGTGCCAGTTTCAGCACCAGTTCCTGATGCTTCACTCATTTTTCAAGATGAAGATGTTGATAATCCTGACAACCCCACACTTGCAAACATGTAACTTTATACCACGAAGGTATATTAAACGTCTCACTTTAGAAGCGGAAGTGCTCAACTGTTCTGTGTAAATTAATTCCTGTACATTTACCTTTACCCTTTATTTTATCCGTGCCTGTACAGTATATTACTTTATTAAAATTTCACTTGCTACTCATTTAATATTTCTGTTTCATTATTATCTAACTTGTACTGATTTACATGATATTTTAAAGGTATGACGAGGCGGTCAGCTATTGCTTAATGTGATCCTTCTGTAATTCGGCATTTTCACTAATCCAGCACTCCTCAGGTCCCAATGGTGCCGGATTAGTGAAGGTCAACCTGTACCACCTTCACTTCCCTACTCAGCCTGTCACAGATACCAGCCTCTGTCCACACAGCACCTTCACTTCCTGCTGCTTCAGTAAAGCATCCAGCGTAATGAAAGACCCCGAAAGCCCCAGACTTTGTTTTCAACCCCCTGCTGAGGAGCAGAAAATCTAAAAGCCTGACAGCACATACCACCGGGCTCAGGGTCAGCTTCTACCCCACTGTTATCGGACTATTGAATGTTTTGATATGATGGACTGCTGAACTCTTGAACTACCATGTTATGATCTAGCACCTCATTGTCTACCTGCACGGCACTTTCTCCGTCTCCCCCTTCTACAACAGGTAGTCAAAACTGCCCAATGTATCACCAGACCCCGCCTACCCGCCATCAAGAACATACGTCCAGAAAGGTGCCAGAAAAGGACCAGAGACATGAAGTACCCCACCCACCCTGCATATGGACTGTTTGTCCCACTCCCATCAGGGCAAACATAGCATGTATACCAAGACCACCAGACTCAAAACCAGCCTTCCCCAAGCAGTAAGGCTGATCAACACCTCCACCCACTAACCCACCCCTACACAGCCCAACTCCACGAGCTTATCACTTCCTGTCAGTCACCTCATGTATAGACACTCGTGTACCTAGCATCGTTTTATGGACACATAATCAATCTTTGCATATAAACTTCCTTATGTATTTATATTTATTGTGGTTTTTCTGTGCTGCATTGGATCCAGAGTAACAACTATTTTGTTCTCCTTTACAGTTTTTACTGGAAATGATATTAAAAAATCATGAATTTTGAATTGTTATTGTTTTACCTTGTTCTATCTCAATGCACTGTGTAATGATCTGATTTGTATGTACAGTGTGAGAACAAGTTTTTCACTCTATCGCATTACGTGACAATAATAAACCAATACCAATGACCACCCTCCTCCCGCTCGGTGCCAGGAGCTCGCTCCTGTGCAACAGTGCACGCCACCCTGTTCCCAATCCTGCGCAGGGACTCGTTAAACCAGTCCCGACATTCCACCCACTTGCCCTAACTCCACCCCACCGCCTTCTCTGGGAGCTTCCTGGACCTGCTTCAGTCAGTGAGGATCCCCCCCCCACCCCCGAAGGTGATTCACTCTGCCCCACACTCCTCTGCTGCAGCTCCTCCACGTCCAGATTCTAATGCGATTCCACAACAGCTTCCACACTCTTATACTCCCCCCCCCCGAACTATCCCTCCACTCCATATTGTTTCCCTCTTCTGATCTGCACCCACACCCTCTTTACAATCAATGGTGAAACATTACCCTCACCTCTCTCCCTCACTGGTCAATGAGTGTTCTTCTCCCTCACCCCGCTATACTCTGCCCTGAAATCTCCTCCCCATTCTCACCACACAAATCAATCTCCACTTTAACCTGCATGTGATACTGGCCCAGCTCCCGTGATATTTTCCATTGCCCCTTATCCCTGGAAATCTCCTCTTTGTCATCTTTTCGAGAGCTGGTACAGGCTTCCAGTCCTCCAAGTAAAGCCCATCCTTCTGAACTCTAGGAAGCCCGAGACTTCCTCTTATAGAGTCATTGAAAAGGACAGCACGGATACAGGCTCTTTGGCCCATCTAGTCTGTGCAGAACCATTTAACCATATAACCATATAACAATTACAGCACGGAAACAGGCCATCTCGGCGCTTCTAGTCCGTGTTGAACGCTTACTCTCACCAAGTCCCACTGACCGGCACTCAGCCCATAACCCTCCATTCCTTTCCTGTCCATATACCTATCCAATTTTACTTTAAATGACAATACCGAACCTGCCTCTACCACTTCTACTGGAAGCTCGTGCCACACAGCCACCACTCTGAGTAAAGAAATTCCCCCTCGTGTTACCCTTAAATTTTGCCCCCTAACTCTCAACTCATGTCCTCTTGTTTGAATCTCCCCTACTCTCAACGGAAAAAGCCTATCCACGTCAACTCTATCTATCCCCCTCATAATTTTAAATACCTCTATCAAGTCCCCCCTTAACTTTCTATGCTCCAAAGAATAAAGACCTAACTTGTTCAACCTTTCCCTGTAACTTAGGTGCTGAAACCCAGGTAACATTCTAGTAAATCTTCTCTGTACTCTCTCTATTTTGTTGACATCTTTCCTATAATTCGGTGACCAGAACTGTGCACAATACTCCAAATTCGGCCTTACCAATGCCTTGTACAAATTTAACATTATATCCCAACTCCTATACTCAATGCTCTGATTTATAAAGGCCAACATACCAAACGCTTTCTTCACCAACCTATCCACATGAGATTCCATCTTCAGGGAACTATGCACCATTATTCCTAGATCACTCTGTTCTACTGCATTCTTCAATGCCCTACCATTTACCATGTATGTCCTATTTGGATTATTCCTACCAAAATGCAGCACCTCACACTTATCAGCATCAAACTCCATCTGCCATCGTTCAGCCCACTCTTCTAACTGGCCTAAATCTCTCTGCAAGCTTTGAGAACCTACTTCATTATCCACAATGGCACCCGCCTTAATATCATCTGCATACTTACTAATCCAATTTACCACACCATCATCCAGATCATTAATGTTTATGACAAACAACATTGGACCCAGTACAGATCCCTGAGGCACACCACTAGTCACCCACCTCCAACCTGACAAACAGTTATCCACCACTACTCTCTGGCATCTCCCATCCAGCCACTGTTGAATCCATTTTACTACTTCAATATTAATACCTAACGATTGAACCTTCCTAACTAACCTTCCGTGTGGAACCTTGTCAAAGGCCTTACTGAAGTCCATATAGACAACATCCACTGCTTTACCCTCGTCAACTTTCTTCGTAACCTCTTCAAAGAATTCAATAAGATTTGTATAACATGACTTTCCACACACAAATCCATGTTGACTGTTTCTAATCAGACCCTATCCATAATTATATATACCATCTCTAAGAATACTTTCCATTAATTTACCCACCACTGACGTCAAACTGACAGGCCTATAATTGCTAGGTTTACTCTTAGAACCCTTTTTAAACAATGGAACCACCATCCCAGTTTCTAATGACATTTGAAATATTTCTGTCAGAGCCCCTGCTATTTCTACACTAACTTCCCTCAAGGTCCTAGGGAATATCCTGACAGGACCTGGAGATTTATCCACTTTTATATTCCTTAAAAGCTCCAGTACTTCCTCCTCTTTAATCGTCATAGTTTCCATAACTTCCCTACTTGTTTCCCCTACCTTACACAATTCAATATCCTTCTCCTTAGCGAATACCAAAGAAAAGAAATTGTTCAAAATCTCCCCCATCTCTTTCAGCTCCACACATAGCTGTCCACTCTGATTCTCTAAGGGAACAATTTTATCCCTCACTATCCTTTTGCTATTAATATAACTGTATAAACCCTTCGGATTTATTTTCACCTTATTTGCCAAAGCAACCTCGTATCTTCTTTTAGCTTTTCTAATTTCTTTCTTAAGATTCTTCTTACATTCTTTATATTCCTCGAGCACCTCATTTACTCCATGCTGCCTATATTTATTGTAGATATCTCTCCTTTTCCTAACCAAGTTTCCAATATCCCTTGAAAACCATGGCTCTCTCAAACTTTTAACCTTTCCTTTCAACCTAACAGGAACATAAAGATTCTGTACCCTCAAAATTTCATCTTTAAATGACCTCCATTTCTCTATTACATCCTTTCCATAAAACAAATTGTCCCAATCCACTCCTTCTAAATCCTTTCGCATCACCTCAAAGTTAGCCTTTCTCCAATCAAAAATCTCAACTCTGGGTCCAGTCCTATCCTTCTCCATTATCATATTGAAACTAAGGGCATTGTGATCACTGGACCCGAAGTGCTCCCCAACACAAACCTCCGTCACCTGACCTATTTCATTCCCTAACAGAAGATCCAACACTGCTCCTTCTCTAGTCGGTACCTCTATGTATTGCTGCAAAAAACTATCCTGCACACATTTTACAAACTCCAAACCATCCATCCCTTTTACAGCATGGGCTTCCCAGTCTATGTGTGGAAAATTTAAATCTCACACAATCACAACCCTGTGCTTACTGCAAATATCTGCTATCTCCTTGCAAATTTGCTCCTCCAATTCTCGCTCCCCATTAGGTGGTCTATAATACACCCCTATAAGTGTTACTACACCTTTCCCATTCCTCAATTCCATCCAAATAGTCTCCCTAGACGAGCCGTCTAATCTATCCTGCCAGAGCACCGCTGTAATATTTTCTCTGACAAGCAACGCAACACCTCCCCCTCTTGTCCCTCCAATTCTATCACACCTGAAGCAATGAAATCCAGGAATATTTAGTTGCCAATCACACCCCTCCTGCAACCATGTTTCACTAATAGCTACAACATCATATTTCCAGGTATCAATCCATGCTCTAAGCTCGTCCACCTTTCTTAGAATGCTCCTAGCATTAAAATAAATGCATTTAAGAAATTCTCCACCTCTTCCTCTCTGTTTATCTCTAACAGTATAAAGAACTTTACTGTCTTCTTTTTCTTCCTTCTCCCATACATCTGTTCCTACACTCCGGTTCACCTCCCCCCTCTTATCTAGTTTAAATCCACTGGAGCCTCTCTAGCAAATCTTCCTGCAAGAATACTTGTCCCCCTCCAGTTCAGATGTAAACCGTCCCACCGGAACAGGTGCCACCTTTCCTGGAAAACTGCCCAATTATCTATCCATCTGAAGCCCTCCATCCTGCACCATGTCTTTAGCCATGTGTTGATCTGCACTATCTTACTATTTCTAAACCCGTCTGCACGTGGCACTGGTAGCAATCCTGAGATTGTTATCCTGGAGACTCTGTCCTTTAACTTGGCGCCTAACTCCCTACACTCACCTTTCAGTACCTCCTCACTCTTCCTACCCACGTCACTGGTCCCTACATGGACCACAACATCCGGTTGCTCACCCTCCCTCTTGAGAATACTGAGAACTCGATCCGAGATATCACAGACCCTGGCACCAGGGAGGCAACAGACCTTCTGAGATTCTCGATCTCTTCCACAGAACCTCCTATCTGCCCCCCAACTATCGAATCCCCTATCACTACTGCTCTCCTCTTTTCCCTCCTTCCCTTCTGAGCTGAGGGTCCAGTCTCGGTGCCAGAGACACAACCACTACAACTTGTCCCTGGTAGGTTGTCCCCACCAACAGTATCCAAAACGGTATACTTATTGGTGATGGGAACGGCCACAGGGGTGCTCTGCTCTTCCTGTCTATTCCCCTTCCCTCTCCTGACAGTCAACCAACTACCTGTCTGCTGACTCCTAGGGGTGACTATCTCCCTGAAACTCCTTTTATTTCTGCTTCTGCCTCCCGAAAGTTCCGAAGTTCTTCCAGATCCAGCTCCAGTTCCCTAACTCGGTTTGTCAGGAGCTGCAGCTGGATGCACCTTTTGCAGGTGTAGTCATCAGGGACAGCTGTGCTCGCCCTGACTTCCCACGTACTGCAAATGGAGCACTCAACTGCCCTAACTGCTGCCTCCATTACCTACCCCTAATCTAATTAGATTAATTAAAGGAGCTTACCCGGCCTTACCTCACCTGGAGTGAAGCTCGTCCTCAGCCTCTGCTCGCTTTTTAAATTTCCCCACTGATCTCAGAGGCCGACTTTCACGCGCTTGCGCAGTTGTGCCCCGTTCAACCTCACCGAAGCCTGATTGAGCCAAAGCCATCCCACTCTGCCTCAATCCACCCCAACGATGGCCGCTGTATATGACGGCCTTTCTATTTAAACCTTTGGCGTGCTACGTTACGCGCCTGTGCAGTCTAGCCTCTTTGCCCCGATCAGTTTAAAAAAAAGATTCTCTCCAAGCTTCTTTTACCTCCTCCCTCTCCGCCTCTTGCTGCGATTTAAACTGCCTAGGTCCATCGACCTGCCCTCCCGTTCATGTACCTATCCAAACTTCTCTTCAACATTTAAAATCGAGCTTGCATACACTACTTCTGCTGGCAGCTCATTCCACACTCACGACCATCTGAGTGAAATTTCCCCTCATGTTCCCCAAAAACATTTCACCTTTCACCCTTAACCCATGACCACCAGTTGCAAGTCCTACACAACCTTAGCGGAGAAAGCCTGCTTGCATTTACCCTATCAACACTCCTCATAATATTGTACACCTCAATCAAATCTCTCAATCATCTACGTTCTAAGGAATAAAGTCCTAACCTATTCAATCTTTGCTTATAACTCAAGCCCTCCAGACCTGGCAACATCCATGTAAACTTTCTCTGTACTCCTTCAACCTTAGTTACATCTTTCCTGTGGAAAGGTGACCAAAACTACACACAATACTCCAAATAAGGCCTCATCATTGTCTCATTCAACCTCAATATAACATCACATCTCCTGTACACTTTGACTTATGAAGGTCAGCGTATCGAACAGCCTCTTCCGTTTTTCACCTGCTTTGTGTCGCTCATGATGGGTACTCACCGTCTGCCATTTGCTGCGCTGGGTCAGAGATGCCATCAAGTTCCTGGATGTCTGCCCTCAACGAGATAACAAGGTCCATCAATCTCTTCTTCTCCTGCTCCTCAGGAGACGCGTTCTGAGAACAGGCAATGACACGGATAAAGTGCGCTGCGGCACATCATGATTGCAAAGGCAACCAGCTCAGGAAATATGAGACACTGGAAGAGATCAGTGGGTCAGGTAGCACCCGTGAAGTGAAATGGTCAGCCAATGCTTCAGGTGAGACCACCCCTCCAGATCCCGGCCCTCAAATCAACACCCGCAGATGCTGCCTGGCCTGCTGACTACCTCAGCAGTTTCTTTATGCTCCAGACTCCCATCGTCTGTAGTCTCGTGTCTCTGTAGAAAACAATTTTCATTACAAAAAACTATTGTCCTGCAATACAGTAATGCAATAATGAACCTGAGTAGTGTGGAGGGATGTTCACTCCGTCTGACCCCGGGAGTGTGCGATAGGAGAGTGTGGAGGGAGCTTCACTCTGTCTAACCCCGGGAGTGTGTGATGGGAGAGTGTGGAGGGAGCTACACTCTGTGTCTGACCCCGGGAGTGTGTGATGGGACGGTGTGGAGGGAGCTTCACCCTGTGTCTGACCCCGGGAGTGTGTGATGGGACGGTGTGGAGGGAGCTTCACTCCATCTGACCCCAGGAGTGTGTGATAGGAGAGTGTGCAGGGAGCTTCACTCTGTGTCTGACCCCGGGAGTGTGTGATGGGACGGTGTGGAGGGAGCTTCACCCTGTGTCTGACCCCGGGAGTGTGTGATGGGACGGTGTGGAGGGAGCTTCACTCCATCTGACCCCGGGAGTGTGTGATCGGCCGGTGTGGAGGGAGCTTCACTCTGTGTCTGACCCCGGGAGTGCGTGATGGGACGGTGTGGAGGGAGCTTCACCCTGTGTCTGACCCCGGGAGTGTGTGATGGGACGGTGTGGAGGGAGCTTCACTCGGTCTGACCCCGGGAGTGTGTGATAGGAGAGTGTGGAGGGAGCTTCACTGTCTAACCCCGGGAATGTGTGATGTAACAGTGTAAAAGGAGCTTCACTCTATGTCTGACCCTGAGAGTGTGTGATGGGAGAGTGTGGAGGGAGCTTCACTCTGTGTCTGACCCCGGGAGTGTGTGATGGGACGGTGTGGAGGGAGCTTCACTCCGTCTGACCCCGGGAGTGTGTGATAGGAGAGTGTGCAGGGAGCTTCACTCTGTGTCTGACCCCGGGAGTGTGTGATGGGACGGTGTGGAGGGAGCTTCACTCCGTCTGACCCCGGGAGTGTGTGATAGGAGAGCGTGGAGGGAGCTTCACTCTGTCTAACCCCGGGAGTGTGTGATGGGAGAGTGTGGAGGGAGCTTCACTGTCTAACCCCGGGAATGTGTGATGTAACAGTGTAAAAGGAGCTTCACTCTATGTCTGACCCTGAGAGTGTGTGATGGGACGGTGTGGAGGGAGATTCACTCTGTGTCTGACCCCTGGAGTGTGTGATGGGACGGTGTGGAGGGAGCTTCACTCCGTCTGACCCCGGGAGTGTGTGATAGGAGAGTGTGGAGGGAGCTTCACTGTCTAACCCCGGGAATGTGTGATGTAACAGTGCAAAATGAGCTTCACTCTATGTCTGACCCTGAGAGTGTGTGATGGGAGAGTGTGGAGGGAGCTTCACTCTGTGTCTGACCCCGGGAGTGTGTGATGGGACGGTGTGGAGGGAGCTTCACTCCGTCTGACCCCGGGAGTGTGTGATAGGAGAGTGTGCAGGGAGCTTCACTCTGTATCTGACCCCGGGAGTGTGTGATGGGACGGTGTGGAGGGAGCTTCACTCCGTCTGACCCCGGGAGTGTGTGATAGGAGAGCGTGGAGGGAGCTTCACTCTGTCTAACCCCGGGAGTGTGTGATGGGAGAGTGTGGAGGGAGCTTTACTGTCTAACCCCGGGAATGTGTGATGTAACAGTGTAAAAGGAGCTTCACTCTATGTCTGACCCTGAGAGTGTGTGATGGGACGGTGTGGAGGGAGATTCACTCTGTGTCTGACCCCGGGAGTGTGTGATGGGACGGTGTGGAGGGAGATTCACTCTGTGTCTGACCCCGGGAGTGTGTGATGTAACAGTGTGAACCTCTTTGACCAGGAACAGTAAAGCTGAGGCCTTTGTGCTGAGCCTGGTGTCCGATTTATTTCACTTACCGCAGCACGTTCCATGTAACGGTTCCTGGACAGTATGTCAAGGAATTCTCAAAGAAATGAACACCAATCACGAAAGTCAACATTAATGCCTTTGTCCTTGAAATTAACACCCCTCTCTGTCTCTGTGACCCCCCTACAGCCCTACACCTCTCCACTCCTCCCTCTCTATGTGACCTCCTCAAGCCCGACATCCCAACCCATCTCTGTGACCCCTTACAGCACATACCCCTCCACTCCTCCCTTACTGTGACCCCCTCCAGCCCTACAACCCTCACTGTCTGTGAACCCCTCTGGCCCTACACACCTCCCCATTTCTGACCCCCTCTAGCACTATATTCCTCGCCCTCCCTGTGACCCCCTCCAGCTCTACACTCCTCCCCACCCCATCTGTGACCCCTTCCAGCCCTACATCTCTCCCTGCCTGTGATCTCCTCCAGCCCTACGTTACTCCCTCCCCGCCTGTGACCTCCTCCAGCACCACACCCCTCCCCATCTCTGTGACCCCTTCCAGCCCTACAACCCTCACTGTCTGTGAACTCCTCCAGCCCTACAGATGAGGAAAAACTTCTTCACACAGAGAGTGGTGAATCTGTGGAATTCTCTGCCACAGGAAACACCCTCCAGGTGATCAAAAGAGTCTGCAGAGGACACCTGATACACACCAATACCCAGCATTCTGCGATGTCTGGCCCCATCCAGGTTGAAGAAAGGTCTCTTCCTGCACTTCATCCAAGATCTCAGGGACAGCCTCTCGCCTGCCATTATCAGAGTACCAAACGATTCCCCAGTACAACAAGAGGGACTCAACTACGGTCTCCGTCTTCATGGCCCCTGCAGCTCACTATCAGCCTGCGCTGCACTCTGCTACACTTTATTCTGCATTCCCTGCACTATCTCAATGCACTCTTATAATGAAGCTCTCTGTATGGTTGGTACGCAAAACACCAGACTTCAGTACATCTGACACTAAACCTATAATAATAGTCTTTAGTAGTGAAAAAATTACTCTCTCTTCTTGACAGATACTGCCTATCTTGCCAAGTGCTTCCACCCGTTTTTACTTTAGGCCAGATAAGCTAATTGTAGCCACCCTAATGCCACAACATTCTGTCTATGTAGACTCCAACTGAATGGCATGAACATCAATTTCTCCAGTTTTGAGTATTTTTCCCCTACACCTTCAATTGCCCACTCTGGCCTCTTACCTCCTCATCTAACCTGCCCATCACCTCCCCAGTGCTACTCCTGCTTTCCTTTCTCCCATGGTACACTCTCCTCTGTCAGATTCCTCCGGCTGTTTGCCTTTTTCCACCTCCCCCACCCACCTGGCTTCACCTGTCACTCTCTATCTTTAGGCCCCTCACCGCCTTCTTACTCTGGTTTCCACCCCCTTCCCCAGTCCTGATGAAGGATCCCGGCCCAAAACCAGATTGATTCCTGGAATGGCAGGACTTTCACATGAAGAAAGACTGGATCGACTAGGCTTATACTCGCTGGAATTTAGAAGATTGAGGGGGGATCTTATTGAAACATATAAAATTCTAAAGTGATTGGACAGGCTAGATGCAGGAAGATTGTTTCCGATGTTGAGGAAGTCCAGAACGAGGGGTCACAGTTTAAGGATAATGGGGAAGCCTTTTAGGACCGAGAAGAGGAAAAACTTCTTCGCACAGAGAGTGGTGAATCTGTGGAATTCTCTGCCACAGGAAACAGCTGAGGCCGGTTCATTGGCTATAGTTAAGAGGAAGTTAGATATGGCCCTTGTGGCTAAAGGGATCAGGGGGTATGGAGAGAAAGCAGGTACAGGGTTCTGAGTTGGATGATCAGCCATGATCATACTGAATGGCGGTGCAGGCTCGAAGGGCCGAATGGCCTACTCCTGCACCTATTTTCTATGTTTCTATGAAACTTCAACTGTTTATTGCCCCTGTATCGATGCTGCCTGACCTGCATTCCACCAGCATGTTGTGTGTGCATTGCTCTGGACTTCCAGCATCTGCAGAATCTCTTGTTTTTGTTTCTCTTCTCCACAGACGCTGCCTGACCCGCTGAGTGTTCCCTGCAATCCTTTTGTTATTTCCAGTGCTCTGAGGGAGGTTCCAACTCTCACCACAGACGCTGCCTGACCTGCCAAAGTTGATTTCAGATGTACGGCGCCTGTGGTTATATTGATTTCCATCCCCGGCTCGGGGCTCAGCAGGAAAATACTTCCGTCCTGTTGTACGACAGCCCTGCAGTGCATTCAGGGTCAGCAATGCAAAGGATACCAGTCCAGGTTCCCCTTCACGTTCTTCACTTTCCTGCCGGGACAGAAAGTAATGAGAAGGGCAAGCTAACGCCACACAAACATCCAACCCAGTGTCTAGGGTCACCTGGCCCAACAAGAGTTTCAGTTCTACTAACAAGGAACAGAGAACAGTACAGGCTCTTCACCCCACAATGATACGCCCACCACTTAACCTACCCCTCAATCAATCTAACCCTTCCTTCTTACACATCGCATAACTTCTATCCTTCTTACAACCAAGCACTTTTTAAACGTCCCTACTGTATTACCTCTAGCACCAACCCAAGCAGTGCGGTCAAGGGATTTGCCACTCTGTTAAAATGAAACCCACCTCTCTGAAATCTAAGCTTCCCCCTCCACTCACGTTGAAGGAATGCCCTCTAGTATTAGCCATCGCAACTTAGGAAAAGGAGCTGGCTGTTCACTCTACCAATGCCTCTTACGCACCTCTATCGTTGCAGTGAAGAGGGATGAAAAGTGAAAAGACCGGGCTTACTCAACCTTTCCTCATTCCTCATTTCCTCTCTAGTCCAGGCAACATCCTGGTAAATCGCCCCTGCACCCTCTATGGAGCTCCACATCCTTCTGATAAGGCAACCAGAGCTGCACACGATGCTCCAAGCATCACACACAAAATGCTGGAGGAACTCAGCTGGTCAAGCAGCAACTATGGAAATGGATAAGCAGTCGAGCAGGACTGGTGAAGGGTCTCGGCCCGAAACGTCGACTGTTGTTTGGATTTCCAGCATCTGCAGAGTATCCTGTCTTTTCAATACTCCAAGGGTGCCACGGCAACTCAGTGGCTAGCGCAACGCTATATCGGCGCATCGGAGCTTGGAGTTCAATTCTGGCACCGTCAGTGAGGATTTTGTACATCCTCCCCATGTCTGTAGGGTGCTGAGGTTTCCTCCCACAGTCCGAAGACGTACTGATGAGTAGGTGGTTATTGTAAATTGTCCTATGATTAGACCAGTGTTAAATAGATGGATTGCTGGGCGTGTGTCTTATCTGGCCAGAAGGGTGTGTTCCACACTGAATCTCTACAATAAAAACATTAAAAATTAGAAAAGTGTGGTCCATTCAGGGTTTTATAGAGCTGTTACATTACCTCTTGCCCCTTGAACTGAATCCTCCCAATTAGTGTAGGGAATTTTAAGGAGAGGCTGGACAGGCTGGGTCTGTTTCCCCTGGAGCGAAGGAGGCCGAGAGATTTATAAAACCATGAGGTGTGCAGGTAGGGTAGATAGTAACAGAACACACGAGTTTGGATGTCATATTACAGATGCACCGGATGATGGTATAAAACACACATCTGTCATCTCCCCTAAGCTTTTCTCCTCATGTAGTGCTGACCTATTAACATTCTCCATGATCAACCTAACCCTTCCCTCCCACAGTCCATTTCTCTTTCACCCATGTTTCTGAGACCACCGCCCCTGGCAGGTGCACCCACCACACTCTCTGCGCAGATACTCTATTGAAGGAAATGACGGTGTCACAGTGGCATTACAAGTGCACAGACATAAATACTAGAAGTAGAAAGAATAAAAAATAAGTTACCACAAACAGTCTAAAAGGAGGGAATCATCACTTCCCCAGCTAAAGGTTGACTCATTACAGAGCCTAATGGCCGAGGATAAGAATGACCTCATACAGCGCTCTTTGGAGTTGTCTTAGTCTATTACTAAACGTGCTCCTCTGTTCAGCCAAGGCGGCATCCAGAGGGTGAGAAACATTGTCCAGAATTGGATTTCACGGATTATTGATTACCTAACTGGCAGACCACAGTACGTGCGCTTGCAACACTGTGTGTCAGACCGTGGTCAGCAGCACTGGGGCTCCACAGGGGACTGTCCTGTCTCCCTTTCTCTTCACCATCTACACCTCGGACTTCAACTACAGCACAGAGTCTTGCCATCTTCAGAAGTTTTCTGATGACTCTGCCATAGTTGGATGCATCAGTAAGGGAGATGAGGCTGAGTACAGGGCTATGGTGGGAAACGTTGTCACATGGTGCGAGCAGAATCATCTGCAGCTTAATGTGAAAAAGACTAAGGAGCTGATGGTGGACCTGAGGGGGGCTAGGGCACCGGTGACCCCTGTTTCCATCCAAGGGGTCAGTGTGGACATGGTGGAGGATTACAAATACCTGGGGATATGAATGGACAATAAACTGGATTGGTCAAAGAACACTGAGGCTGTCTACAAGAAGGGTCAGAGCCATCTCTATTTCCTGAGGAGACTGAGGTCCTTTAACATCTGCTGGACGATGCTGAGGATATTCTACGAGTCTGTGGTGGCCAGTGCTATCATGTTTGCTGTTGTGTGCTGGGTCAGCAGGCTGAGGGTAGCAGACACCAGCAGAATCAACAAACTCATTCATAAGGCCAGTGATGTAGTGGGGGTGGAACTGGACTCTCTGACGGTGGTGTCTGAAAAGAGGATGCTGTCCAAGTTGCATGCCATCTTGGACAACAACTCCCATCCACTCCATAATGTACTGGTTAGGCACAAGAGTACATTCAGCCAGAGACTCATTCCACCGAGATGTAACACTGAGCGTCACAGGAAGTCATTCCTACCTGTGGCCATCAAACTTTACAACTTCTCCCTCGGATTGTCAGACACCCTGAGCCAATAAGCTGGTCCTGGACTTAATTTTCCACTTGGCATAATTAACTTACTATTATTTAATTATTTATGGTTTTATATTGCTAAATTTCTTCACTATTCTTGGTGGTGCGGCTGTAATGAAACCCAATTTCCCTCAGGATCAATAAAGTATGTCTGTCTGATATTCCATCGGGACCCTTGATCTACCACAGCCTCCAGTGAATCCCGTTTGACTCTTACAACAGGGCCAGACTTTCTAATCAGTTTATTGAGCCTGTTGGCATCACCCATGTTGATGCTAGTGGACAGAGCCTAAAGATTCAGGAAAATAGATTTAGGACGGAGATTTGAAGAAACTGCTTTTCCCAGAGAGTCATGAATCAGTGGAGTTCTCTCCCCAAGGAAGCAGTAGAGGCTACCCCATTAGATATACTTAAGACACAGTTAGATAGATTTTTGCACAGCAGGGGAATTAATGATACTGGGAAAAGGCAGGTAGGTAGAGTTGTGTACACAGCCAGATTGGCTGTGATCTTATTGAACATCGGAGGAGGCTCAATGGGCCAAATAGCCAATCCCTGCTGATAATACATGTTTTTACGGTCAACCGAGAGGCAGCTGGCTCGGTTCGAACAGAAATCCACCAACTACAGAACCATCCTCCCCCTCCTCCCACACCCCCAGCGCCGAAATGCGGTCCAACACTCACTCCTTCGGGAAGACATGCTTCGCGACGTATTCCCAGATATCCCGGCCCTGGCCACTGCAGAGGCTGCCAAAGAACACAGCAGAGTCAGGTAGAGGCTCACTCAAGACAGTCACACACCCAGCCAGCAGCACTGGCAGGTTCCAACCCACGCCCATACACCCCAAGGGGGCAATGCACAGCAGACAATTAACCCACCCATGTTGTTTTTTGGGGACATGGGAGGAAACTGGAGCACCCAGGTGAAACCTGCAAACTCCACAAACACACAAACACCGAGGCTCGCACACAATCTCCTGGTCGTAGGTCAAGACTAAACCCGGATCTCCAGAGCAGGGAGGCACTGTGACAGCCCGATCTCTAAAGCACAACGACCCCACCGGGTTCAACACCTCTTCTCCACACCGGTGTTTTACCTCCTGCTTACTCTATTTCGTTCACCATCCCCGAATGGTTTCCGGTTGAAACTCCCTGGCCCTGCACCCTCAGGACCTGACTGGTACCATGCCACTGGAGATCACCAGGACCGTTCAATCATCTGCTTCCCAGCAGGTGATCAAAGTACAGGCACTCCCTGGGACACTCGCGAATGCCGAGACCCGCCCATTACCCAAAGCCACCACAAGCTGGAAGCACTGATGAATGGGATCACAGCAGTTGCACTGGTAGCAACACACACAAAATGCTGGAGGGACTCAGCAGGCCAGGCAGCGTCCACGGAAAAGAACACAAGCCGAGTCGTGCTGAAGGGTTTCGGCCCGAAACCTCGACCCATTGACGCTGCCTGGCCTGCAGAATTCCGCCGGCATCTTGTGTGTGTTGCTCAGATTACCAGCATCTGCGGATTTTCAGAGTGGCACAGGTCGGCTAATTAACTGCAGATTAGTACAGGAATGTCACTGACATTAAGCTTCAGCACGGATCTCTGAGACTTTCCCATCAGAGGTGGATCTGCGCAACTTTCCACCTGTAGGGCTATCCATACGACTATTCCCATCAGATATTTCAATTGTAGATATCCCCTCATCACTTTTCGATCGTACAAACCTTCATTAAATTCAGATCTGAGCTGATCCAGTTAACTTGTTTGGATTAACTAGATACAAAATGTTTGGACGAAGAGTTGCCCAAAACTCCAGAATGCTGGAATCCTTCAACCTTCCTCTTTCCCATTTTTGCCGAGATCCTGTTGCTACTCCCTGTGAGAACTAGTCCCACATTCCGCCCCTCCAAACTGAACCGCTCTCCAAAGTAGGGGCCAGTTGAAAAATGTATCCCAAACTCTAGACTGAATTTATTACACCAATGGCCATTGGATCTGGTTTCACTCTCATGTCCTGGTAAGAAGCAAATTATCTCTGCACTTCCTTCGCCAGCGATGATCAAGACCAGGAACCACACAATGTAATGGGAAAGGGAGAGACACCTATAGAGAATAGGGAGGGTGAGAGAGGGAAAGCAGCAAGGAGGGTGAATGGGAGAGAGGTGGTGAGACAAGCGAAGAGGAGGGTGGGAAGGGGAGAAAGTGAGAGACACCCGGGGGATATCAGTGAGGTGGGGTGGAGGGTGTGTAAATGGACTGACACACACAGCCCAGCATCGGGCCTACTTGCGGAGAGCAGCATCCGACGGCAGATCCCGGGTGGGACGACCCATCTTCAATACCCAGTTCCTCAGCACAGTCACTGGCTCCTCCATAATCTGTAACAAATGGCGAGAGGGGAGGGGGTGAGGTTGGGAAAGAGCGAGGATGGGGTGAGGAAGGGTGGAGAGGGACAAGGAGGGAAGGGTGGATGGGGAGGGAGGATGGTTTGGATGGGCGAGGGAGGGGTGAGGAGGGAGTGCGTGAAGGGGTGAGGGGAGATGGGGATGAGGGGTGAGGGGAGATGGGGATGAGGGGAGAGGAGAGTGGAAGGGTGGAGAGGGACAAGGAGGGAAGGGTGGATGGGGAGGGAGGATGGTTTGGATGGGCGAGGGAGGGGTGAGGAGGGAGTGTGTGAAGGGGTGAGGGGAGATGGGGATGAGGGGAGAGGAGAGTGGAAGGGTGGAGAGGGACAAGGAGGGAAGGGTGGATGAGGGAGTGCGTGAAGGGGTGAGGGGAGATGGGGATGAGGGGAGAGTGGTGAAGGGTGAGAGGGGAGGGGTGAGTAGTGAGGGGGTGGGATGAGGGAGTGGGGGTAAGGGGACGGAAGGAGGGAGTGTTGACCGAGATGGAGGAGGAGTGAAGTGCGGGGAACGGGAGGGGAGAGGAGGTGGGTTACATGTAAGGAGTTTGGAGGAGGAATGATCAGAGGGGAGGGGTTCGGGGCCCCCGAACACAATAGTTAGTTTGTACCTGGAGCAGTAACCTCCGACGCACCCTCTCCCTCCTCTCACCCACCCGCCCACCTCCAATCCCACTTCCTCACTCACTTTTCCACTCTCCTGTTTTCCCGCCTCTCTTTCCCTCCTCAGTCCCGACGCGCTGACGTCACACGCACCACCGGCCCTCGTGACCATAATTCCTGCCTGACGTCACGGCCCCGCGCGGCCGCTGCGTGCGCGCTCAGTTCGAGTGGCGGCAACCGCGCGGATGAGCAACGGTTCCTGACCCCTGACCGTACCCCGAACTCTGACCCCGGCCCCAAACTCCGATCGCCGTTCAACCCTGAACCTTGAGTCCGAATCGTGAAGCCAGTCTGACTTTAAACTGTGACCCTGAATCTTGAACCCCAAAACTGGATCAGACGGGGAGGGGTGAAGCCGTTGGAGGGGCCACGGACATGGGGAGGGGTGAAGGGGTTAGACATGGAAAATCTACAGCAATTACAGGCCCCTCGATCCACAATGTGCCAACCTACTCTAGAAGCCTCCTAGAATTTCCCCACCGCGTAGCCCTCTATCTTTCAAAGCTCCACGTACCTATCTAAGTCTCTAAAAAGACCCTATTGTATCCGCTGCTACCACCATCTCTCGCAGTACATTCCCACCCTCTGTGTGAAAAACTTACCTCTGACATCCCCCTTGTACCTAAACTATGCCCCCTCGTGTCAGCCCTGGGAAAAAGCCTCTGACTATCCACACGATCAATGCCTCTCATCACCTCTCATCCTCTGTTGCTCCAAGAAGAAAAGGTCAAGTTCACTCAACCTATTCCAATTCAGGCTTTTCGATCAGGTGGGGTGAAATGGTTGGAGGGGTCACACAGACAGGGAGGGGTGAAGGGGTTGGAGGGGTCACACCGACAGGGAGGGTGAAGGGGTTGGAGGGGTCACACCGACAGGGAAGTATGAAGGGGTTAGAGTGGGTCACAGATGGGGAGGGGTGAAGGGGTTGTAGGGATCACAGATGGGGAGGGGTGAAGGGGTTGTAGGGATCACAGATGGGGAGGGGTGAAAGGGTTGGAAGGGTCACACAGAAAGGGAGGGTGAAGGGGTTGGAGGGGGTCACACAGGGAGGTGTGAAATGGTTGGAGGGGTTGCACACACAGGGAGGGTTGGAGGGCTCACACAGATGGAGAGGTGAAGGGGTTGGAGGGGTCACAGGGAGGGGTGAAATAGTTGGAGGGGTTGCACACACAGGGAGGGTTGGAGGGCTCACACAGACGGAGAGGTGAAGGGGTTGGAGGGGTCACAGGGAGGGGTGAAATGGTTGGAGGGGTTGCACACACAGGGAGGGTTGGAGGGCTCACACAGACGGAGAGGTGAAGGGGTTGGAGGGGGTCACACAGGGAGGTGTGAAATGGTTGGAGGGGTTGCACACACAGGGAGGGTTGGAGGGCTCACACAGACGGAGAGGTGAAGGGGTTGGAGGGGTCACAGGGAGGGGTGAAATGGTTGGAGGGGTTGCACACACAGGGAGGGTTGGAGGGCTCACACAGACGGAGAGGTGAAGGGGTTGGAGGGGGTCACACAGGAAGGTGTGAAATGGTTGGAGGGGTTGCACACACAGGGAGGGTTGGAGGGCTCACACAGACAGGGAGGGGTGAAGGGGTTACAGGTGGTCACAGGGAGGGGTGAAGGGGTTACAGGTGGTCACAGGGAGGGGTGAAGGGGTTGGAGGGGTTACACACACAGGGATGGGTGAAGGGGTTGCAGGTGGCCACAGGGAGGGGTGAAGGTGTTGAAGGGGTTACACACACAGGGAGGGGTGAAGAGGTTGGAGGGGTTACACACACAGGGAGGGGTGAAGGGGTTGGAGGGGTCACACAGAGGGGTGAAGGGGTTGCAGGTGGTCACAGGGAGGGGTGAAGGGGTTGGAGGGGTTACACACACAGGGAGGGGTGAAGAGGTTGGAGGGGTCACACAGACAGGGAGGAGTGGAGGGGGTCACCGAGAAAGAAAGGATTGAAGCAATTGCCAGGTGTTACAGAGATATGGAGGGTTGAATCAGTTGGGGAGAGTCTCAGTGATGGGGAGGGGTGTACGGCTGTATAGGGTCACAGAGTCAGGGTAAAGTCCAGGGGCCAGAGAGAGTTACAGAGACGTGTTTACCTTTCCTGGAACGTTGTGGACTTTGGTCCGGTTTTGAAACCTCCGATATCTGACTGCTGGCTTCCCACATTGGATCACAGACAGCGACCGTGCTCCCAGGAGAGAGGAAAAGAGACCTCACCTCAGTCACCAGAGACAAAGGATTGATTCGTTGGAGAATGAAGGTCCGATTCATTCCTGGGAACTGGGTGGGGGGGGTCACATTGCTTTTCACTCTGTCTAATCCAGGATGTGTCCAGTCTTTGAGTATGGATTCGTGATGCACACTGCTCTTAAAAATGAAACAAGAGGGAGTGAGGGAGTTTTACAGTGAGGAGGGAGCCCCTCACTGTGGGAGGTGTGAGGATAGAGTTGCCTGCTGTTGAAGGAGTGTAGAGGATGGAGCCCCTGACTGGGGGGGGGGACATTGGGGAGGAAGCCCCTCACTCTGGGAGGGGTGGTGAGGCAGGAGCTCCTTGCTGTGGGAGTGAAGAGTGAGTGTCACAGTGTGGGAGGGAGTGTTAGTGTGAGGAAGGTGGTAAGGAGGGAGCCCCTCATGTGAGAGAGGCATTGAGGAGGGAGCCCCACACTGTGGGATGGGCAGTGAAGAGGGAGCTCCTTGCTGTGGGAGGGGCAGTGAGGAGGAAGTGTTAGTGGGGGAGGAGTTGTAAGGAGAGAAATCCTCACTGAGGGAGGGGCAGTGAGGTTGGAGCTTGCTGTGTGGGGGAGGGATAGAATCTGTAAGGGGGATGTTGGAAATGAGGGGAGAACAGTTTACAGGTAATAAGTCAAGAATTAGTGGGACCTATAGGCTGCTGTGTCACGAGTAAGTTCTGCTATATTACTGCTTGCTTTCATTACCAGATTCTCTTGGTCTTCCTCCTTTCCTATTGGACGATCTTCCAGAACGCTGTGTCAGAATTCTGTCCAGGATTATCCGAGGTAAATCTGATCTGTTTCACAGTGCAAATCTGCTCTTACACGGGGTAGAAAGCAGGAGCCTCAGGATTCTATTGTTTTATTTGTTTTTTTACCACAAATGTATGAAACGTTTATTCGTTCACAAGAATACATTGAATAATCCGTGTTGGCCAGAAAGAACTACAGTCATCAATTCAGTGGATGCAAATGAATCAAGGACACGTGGAATTAGACAACCTAATTGTCTTTGTTCTTGCCGTGAGGACTTGAGAAAATGGTGCCGGTGGACATGTGTGACTCTCTACGGACTGCAGAATTCCTACCAGATTTCCTCTCAACTATATTCCTTTTGAACTACTTCTGCTGCAGTCTGCAGCTTGTAGATTTCCTCTATATCAATTTTTTTAATTAAGTTTCAAATAGCTAGACATAACAATGATAGTGATACAAAGAGATCCGGATTACATTAATAACGGTTAACGTATTCATAAACAGACTCCGAGTCACATGTGTAATCTAAGCCTCCCAATCTCTCAGTAACTAAACATGAAAAAGATTCAAAGAAAAAAGATTTTTACATGAAAAAAAATCCTCCTAAACTAACAAAAAAAAACCAGAATAAAAACAAAACAAAACAAAAGCTGCGCTGCCTTGTTTCATCGGTTAAAATCGTTATTTGTCATTAACTCCTCTCCTCTATACATGTATAAAAAGTTATTGAGAAAGATTTGGAAAAAGTCAGCTTATATCATATGAAAATGTTGGATAAATGGTCTCCAAGTGTCTTCAAATTTAACTGAAGGGTCGATAGTGCCACTGCTAATTTTTTCCAAGTTTAAGCATGTTATATATACAAATTGTAGTTTGGGAAAACCATTGAAATGTAGTAAGGGGTTTAGAATCTTTCCATTTAAATAAAATGGATCTTCTGGCTATTAATGTAACAAATGCATTCAAACGGCAAGCTGAAGGGGACAATTGACCAGAGTCCATCACTGGTAATTCAAAAATTGCAGTAATAGGATGAGGTTGTAAATCAATACACAAAACTGCTGAAATAATATCAAAAATATCTTTCCAATATTTTTCCAAAAGAAGGCAAGACCAGAACCTATGTGTCAAGGAGGCTACCTCAGAATTACATCTGTCACATACAGGATTTATATGGCAATAAAAATGAGCAAATTTATGCTTGGACATATGGGCCCTATGAACCACCTTAAATTGTATCAAGGCATGTCTAGCACACATTGAAGAAGTGTTAACTAGTTGGAGAATATTCTCCCATTTCTCTATAGGTAAAGATACCTGAAGTTATCTTTCCCATTCACTCTTAATTTTATCAGATGTACCTAGACTTATTTTCATAATCAGATCATAAATAATTGCTATTAAACTCTTCTGATATGGTTTTAAACTTAAATTTTTTTCCTGTAATTTCCATTTGATGTGATACCAGAAAAGTGGGTAACATAATATTCAAAAAGTTTCTAATCTGTAAATATCTGAAAAAATGTGATCCAGGCAAACTATATTTATTAGACAACTGTTCAAAATACATGAGACAGTTATTCATGAATAAGTCACAAAAACATGTTATTCCCTTCATTCTCCATAAAAGAAAAGCTTGATCAATTCTGGAAGGTTGGAAGAAAAAATTAGATATAATAGGACTTGATAGGGTAAATTTATTCAATCCAAAAAATTTACGAAATTGAAACCATAATCGTACTGTATGTTTAGTTATTGGATTAGTCATTTGTTTATTCAGTTTAGTGAGTGCAAAGGGAAGCGAGACCCCTAAAATAGAAACTAATGAAAACTCCTGTACAGACTCACGCTCGAGGTTCACCCATCATGGACAATGAATTTCATCCAGATCTTGTGTCCAAAACATTAAATATCAAATATTAATTACCTAATAATAGAATCTAAAATTCGGCATTGCCAAACCACCCTTCCTTTTTGATTTCTGTAAATATTTCTTACTTAATCTAGGATTTTTATTCTGCCATATATATGAAGAAAATTTAGAGTCAATAATACCAAAAAAGAATTTAGAAATGAAAATTGGTACCACCTGAAATAGATACAGAAATTTAGGCAAAATAATCATCTTAATAGTATTAATTCTACCAATCAACGATAAGGACAATGGGGACCATTTAGTAAGCAGTTGTTTAACATGATCAATTAAGGGTAGAAAGTTAACTTTAAATAGATCCTTATGCTTCTTAGTCATTTTAATGCCCAAATAAGTAATCAGTAACCAGTCTGAATGATGATTGTCTATAGATTGGAGCTTGCATATTTAATGGAAAAAGTTCATTCTTATTAAAATTCAATTTATAACCAGAGAAAGTACTAAACTGAGCATGTAGTGATATTATTGCAGGGATGGATTTCTCTGGGTTAGAGATATATAGTAACAGATCATCTGCATATAGTGATACCTTAAGCATCCCATTCCTATGAATAATACCAAATATTGTGAATCACAAAGAACGATTGCCAAGGGCTCCAGGGCAATATCAAGTAGTAAGGGACTTAAAGGACGGCTCTGTCTAGTACCTCGAAAAAGCCTGAAAAAGGGGGATCTCTGATTATTGGTAAGTACAGAAGCCAATGGTTTATGATATATCAATTTAATCCAAGATATAAACTTTGGGCTAAAATTAAATTTCTCAAGCGTATTAAATCAATATTCCCATTCAACTCTATCAAATGCCTTCTCGGCGTCAAGCGAAACAACACATTCTGGGGTTTTAGATGAAGAAGTATATACAATATTCATTAATCTCCTAACATTAAAATACAAATAACGATTTTTAATAAATCCTGTCAGGTCATCAGAGACAATTTGTGGCAATACATTTTTCAATCTAATTGCCAGTATTTTGGAAAAGATTTTGGAGTCCACATTCAACAAGGATATATGTCTATATGATGCACATTCAGTGGGGTCTTTATCTTTATTAGGAATTAAAGAAATAGATGCTTCATAAAAGTATTGTGGTAATTTACCTACAAATAAGGCATCCTTAAAGATCCTACGTAACCAAGGAGAAAGTAGATTTGAAAAGGATTTTAAAAATGCTACTGTATACACATCCAAACCAGGTGCTTTATCAGAATTCATCAAAGAAATTGCTTTCTTTATTTCTTCTTCCTTGATGGGTGCATCTAATGCTAAACGTTCATTAAGTGGTAATTTCAGAATATTCAATTTCCTTAAAAATTCATGCATTATGGTAGAATCATCAGGAAATTCTGATTGGTATAAAGAGGTATGGAATTCTCGAAAAGATTTATTAATTTTGTCATGGTCAACCATCAAACTACCATCCCATTTGTGAACTTTAATAATCTGATGTTTAGCCAAAGCAATTTTCAATTGGTTGGCCAATAATGTACCCGATTTATCACCATGTACATAAAATTGGCTCTTAGTTTTAAGTAATTGATTTTCAATCGGGGATTTTAATAACAAACTGTGTTGCATCTGAAGTTCAACTCTCTTTTTATAAAGCTCCAGATTAGGAGCAACAGAATATTTTCTATCAGTTTCTTTAATCTTATCAACCAAAGTACATATTTCATTATTAATTTGTTTTTTTTTAATCCAGCAGAATATGATTATAATTTGACCACAGATGTATACTTTAAAAGTATCCCATAATATCTCACTGGAAATTTCTTCCGTAAAGTTAGTTGAAAAGAAAAAGGCAATCTGTTCTTAAAAAGTCCTGAAGTAGAGTAGAATTGAATTGCCATTGCCTAGCGCTAAAAGTTACATCAGTTAATTTGATTGATAATTTCAAGGCCACATGATCGGAAATGGTGATTACACCATACTCACAGGCAGTAACAGACAGAACTAATTGTGAGTTGATAAAAAAGTAGTCAATTCTAGAATAATTATGATATACATGAGAAAAGAATGAGAACTCTTTATGGTTAGGATGTAAAAACCTCCAAATGTCTAAAATTCCGGCGTCAACTAAAGAGGAATTAATAAGAATAGCAGATTTGTTTGGAGGTACCTGAGTGGATGCAGACTTGTCCATCAAAGGATTCAGACAACAGTTAAAATCTCTGCCCATTATCAACATATATTCATTTAAATTAGGAAGAGATGCAAATAAATGTTTAAAGAATTCAGGATAGTCAGCATTTGGTAAATAGATATTAACCATAACAACTTTCTGGTTATAAAGTAAACCAGTAATTAATAGAAATCTACCATTCGAGTCAGAGATTGTTTCATAATGAACAAATGAAATCAAGGAGTTATAAAAATAAATACATCTTTCACCTTAGCCTGTGAATGAGAATGAAATTGCTAACCCTTCCAAAACCTGAAGAAACACTGACTATCCTCCTTCCTCACATGAGTTTCCTGGGTAAAGATAATCTGAGCATTCAATCTATGAAAAACTTTGAAAATCTTCTTCCGTTTAATCGGATGCTTCAAACCATTCATATTCCATGAGACAAAGTTAGTAATATCCATTTTATTTGAATAAACCATATGGTATGTAAAGAGTTAACCTTCCTGCATAGGAAACTCATGAATCATAAAGAGGGGAAAAAAGTTTAAAGGGGAACTGGAAGTTACAACAATTCAGACATTTTGTAGTTTCAGTTCAGCCCAGATGAAAAAAACTAAACTAAAGATAGTCCCACACCCACCCACCCACAAAGACCTGAAAACTGGCCAATAGACAGCCAGAAAGCTAACTAGTACCTCCCTTACCCCCATTCTCTTGATGGCAAGTCTCCAAAATTGAAAAAAAGATGCAAAGTAACACCCAGTCAAAACATTAGAAAAAGGAATGCCATATTTGCAAAACATTTTGAGAAGCGAAATCTTTAAAAAGTGAACCAGAATACAATCTTATTAGTATTTCAGGAAAAAAACATTCAGTCACCAGATAAGAAAAAACTTCAAACTCTAACAGTCAGATCTATATACTGGTTATTAATTTATAAACTAAATGAATACAGACATGAAAAAAATTGAGAAAAAAGCGAACTTCCACCTTAGTCAAAACATTGAGAAGGGAATGCTATAAACAACACCGGAATACAATCTTATTAATATTTCAGAGAAAAAACAGTCAATCACCAAATCAATTTCTTAATTATTTTTAAAAGACAAACTATTGAAAATAATAAAGTAACAAAGGAAAAAACAGAAACTTAAACATAGAAGCATAATAAACATCCATATTCCGAAACAGAATACGAGTTATCAAACTGATAGCAAAAATCTCCAAACTTCAAAAGTCTGAATCTGTGCACTGATTATTAACTTATAAACCAAATGAGTACAGACACGAAGAGACATTCAATTTATTAGAAAGCTGGAATCGAACGTTGGTCATCAAGGAATTGTTGAGCTTCTTCCACAGATTTAAACCATTTATGTGATTTGTCAGGCAGAACAACCCTTAAACGGGCTGGCAATAGCAGAGCTGGTTGAAACTCCTTTGATAAAGCTCGGACATCATCAGTTTAAAAAGCAATCTTTCTCACATCACCTCGGGACTATAGTCTTCAACCAGTCAAAACTTGAGGTCCCCATGTACAGTAACCCCTTTCTGACAGGCAATTCGAATTAAATGCTCCTTGGTTTACACATAGTGGAATTGAAGTATAACAGGTCAGGGCTTCAGCTCTTTAGGGGGTTTGGCTCTCAGAGCACGGTGCGCACAATCAAGTATAGGGGTAGTAGAAAAAGCTTCAGAGCCGAACACATCCATTAAAAATTGAGAAAAGAATTTAGTAAGCTCACCACTCTCAGCATCTTCACGGAGCAGTATTATTCGCAGGTTCTGTCTATGAGTTCGACTTTCCAGGTCAATAATCTTGAGTTTATACTGCTCCAGTGTCTGAGTAGTCGAAGTTAATTTCTTTTCCAGCGCATCCAATCTGCGATCTCTGTCTTCCAGCTTCAGCAAGTTCAGCTATTTGCTGCTGTTGTTTTTCACTCTCCTACTTAAGAGCTCCCAGTTTGCTTTCGATCTCCTTTAATACTACTTCCAAAGTAGAACATTTTTTATCGAATTTATCATCCAGGAGTTTCGACATAGCTTCCAAAGTGAGTGGAGATTGTTTAAGTAGTTTAGGATCTCCTTCTTTCCTTCCACTTCCATTACTGGATTTCTTGCCTTTGACTGATACCTTTTGCTCTGTGGTATTCATTTTCAGCAATTAAAAATCAAAGTCCAGGCATATAAAAGTATTATGAACACTTTAATATAAATAGTGAAAGGGTGGTAAAAAAATTGAAAATGAATGGAGCAAAGCCAAAATACGACTTACTCCATCAAGTGCAGTGGTTCCCAACCTTTCTATGTCCCACACCCCTAGGAAATGTTTGATTAATGTTTGCACCCCCTACAAAAGTGATATCACATTTGAAGATGAAGCAGTCTAATTTCTAATTTTTGAACTACAAATTGAACCACATACAATACTATGGGTGAACAAGTTGAACTTTAAAAAATAAGCTTTTAACTCAGTGCATAAAATGCAAACATAAATTGAGCAATTAGATTCTAATTTATTCAGAAAAAAATGTAAACAGTAAAATCAATCCCAATTGTGAACATAAATTTCAATGACTTCTTTGCTCCTGTTTCTCATTCATGATTTGGTCAAAATGTGGAACTTTCTTGCCGACTGCGATCCGCAGCCTGCCTGTGGATTCAGGCGATTCCTAGATTTTGTCTTGATTGACAAAAGAGAACTGAATCCAGATTCACACAAGCATGTTGTTGCAAATGGAATGAGGACACAGAGTGCTTTTCCACCACGTCTTGGGAACATATCCAGTGCTGCACACCAAAACTCCTCCAAAGTCTTGCTTTCAAATTGCATTTCAAGAGCTCAATTTGTCCGCAAATAAATAAGATCTTCCTTCAGCTCTTCATCATCTGACGCTTTCTCCAAATTGTAGGAATATGGATTCATGATCCATTCTTCTGAAATCTTCAGGTCTCCAGCAACAAAATATCCATCAAATGATTCTGACAGCATTTCCAAATGAGCCACAATTTCTTCATGCACAGTATTATGGATCCAGCACCATCAACCATCTCTTCTAATGAAGGAAAATTTGAGAGTCTGCCTCTTTTCATCCTTCGACACCAAAGACATAACTTTTTTTTGAAGGCATTCTACTTTTCACAAGCCTTCAATATGTTTATCCCTTTTCCTTGAAGAGAAACACTCAGGTCACTCATACAAGTGAAAGTATCAGCTAATTAAGCCAGCATTTGGGTGAATTCCTGTGATTCCATTGCCCCAAACAGATCACAGTCACGCTCTTCCAGAAAAACTTTGATTTATTCCCGCAGCTCAAAAAAGCGGGTTAAAGCTTGTCCTCGTGACAACCAACGGACTTCTGATCCAGTTGATGATCTTCACACAAGTAACAAGGACTTTCTTCAAATTTGGAGGCAATGTTTTTGATGCCAAAGCATGCCGATGAAGAAAACAATGGGTAACTTGCAAGTCTGGAATCTCCTTTTTCATCAATGCAGAAAAGCCAGATTTATTTCCAAACATAGCAGGTGCCTGGTCAATGCACACAGAACCAATGACTTTGATATCTAAATCATGTTTGGCAAAGAAGTCTTTCACCAGCTGCATCACATCCTTTGTAGTTGTGTTTGTTTTCAGATCTTTACAAAACAGAAAATCTTCCTTCACAGAACCATCATTGACATACCTCACTAATGTGATGAGTTGACTACAACTGGAGACATCAGTTGACTCATCCAACTGAATAGAGATTTTAAGAGGACTAGCTCTGACATCTGAGAGGACTTGGTCCAAAATATCTTCACTCAAATCACTGATTTGGTTGTGAATGACATTATTTGATAGGGGCACCTGTTCAATTTTTTCTTCTTGCTTCTTTGCCCAGGGTAATTGTTGCCATTTCCAGTGCACATGGCTTGATGAGATCTTCCACAATTGTATGGGGCTTCTTGGATTTGGTCACTTTATATGCCACTTGGTATGAAGCAAGAAGTAGTGGTTTTTCCAACAGAAACTAAACCTAATTTTGGAAGAGTTCCTTGTGAATCAAAACAAGCTTGTTCTTGAAGTGCTCTTGAAGCTTGGATGGTTTCAGATTTGAGTTGGAAAACACAACACTACAAAGAATGCACTGGGGTTTTTGCAAGCCATCATTTCCTGTTGTGCAAGTGAAACCAAAGCACACATAGTCATCGTTCCATTTCCTTCTTTTTGACACGATGAAGGGTTAATGAAGGGTTAAGGGTAAAGAGAAAAATATGAGCTAATATGAGAAAAGCTATCTGACTAAGTCAGGGATGACCGCTTTACTCAACCAGACACGCCTATAGCAAAGTATCGTGAGAAATACGCTTTCAAATATTATATTACGATATTATCTGCGGTTACACCAAGATATATCGTCAGGTGGAAATGCTACGGGGACCTGACGTGACTTATTAGGCTACTCTCTACTGAATTTACACACCTATTTCCGATGAGTACTGGAGAAATGAACTCCCATCACACGACTCAAAGTCCTCGGTGCTAACCATGATACCTCCTCAATTAACACAATTCAAAATTATCAACGATTCAAGAAAAAAACCTTTTAAGAGAAAAAAAACCTTTGAAATTCAAAAACTTCTTTAATGCATTGAGACAAATATGAATGAATGACTTCAGCTGCTTTTTAAAATTTTATAATTGAATAATTTACCTACCGTCTGCAGGTTTGGTTTTAATGCAAAGTCGTTACTTGATGGTTGATTCGGGATGTATGAAGATTTTGGCATTATGGGATGATTTTTAACTCTAAGATGTAACCTTCCAGCTAACATTGATGAGACTCCTCAACTCTGAGGTGCAACTCCCAGCTAACATTGATGAGAATCCTCAATGCTGACTCAGGCAGCGGGAGACTGGAGTGAGTTTACGTCTCTCTCGATTTGGGCAGCAAGAGACTGGAGTGTGCTTGGCACAAGCGTTACTACCACTTCTCAAGGCACACTGGCAGCTGGCTGAGTGATGACTCGTGACTCGTCACTCAAGGACACAAGCCACTCTTTGTCGCACCCCCTGAAATTCCATCTCACACCCACTGGGGGTGCGGGCACCCCAGGTTGGGAACCCCTGATCTAGTGCCTCAAGAGAACTGGTCAATTTCCTCTTGACTACAGACTACAAAATTACATCAATGATCATCAGATCTCGTATTTGACGGTTAAATGTGGAGCAGTTAAGTGCGATGCCTTTAAGGGTCAATGGCAAGGCCGAGGCTGAAAATGTGGCAGGAGAGGTGGGATTCAAACCAGGCTGAAGCGCAGGGGGATGAGGCCTCCCCGCCTACCATCATAGTGAATGTAGAGACACTTCATTCATTGAAAAATAAAACTGATGATCTCAGGGCAAGGCAGATCTCAATCGTTTGTTGCACTGAGACTTGGTTAACAGCAAACACATCGGATGTGGCTATCTGACCAGTAGGTTTTAAGACTTTCAGAATGAATCGAAACTCGAATTCTGTGGAGGAAAAAGGTAGCGGTGTATGCTTTTTAGTCAATTCTCATTGGTGCATGGATGTTGGGGTTATCTCAACTTGATCCCTTGACTTAGGACAACTAACGATTAAATGTAAACCATTCTATTTACCTTGGGAGTTCTTATCTGTGACCCTGGCCACTGCTTACATACCACAAGCAGCCAGTTACAAGCAAGCACTCATGAAACTGCACGGTGCTGTCTGTAAACAAGAAGCAGCCGATCCTGAGGCATTTCAAATTATAGTCAGTGACTTCAACCAGGCCTGTTTGAAGAGAACCATGCCCAAGTATCACCAGCATGTAACCTCCATGTTCAGGTTTTTCCCCAATCAGTAGCCCTATATGAACAATGGAATCTGAAACTTACTGAGAAACAGATCAGAAGCATTCAAGTCAGGAGATCAAGATTGCTACAAGAGGTGCAGGTATGATCTCCAGAAAGCTCTCTCATGGGCAAAGTGGAGATTCCAGATTAGACTGGAATCAACGAGGGATGCTCAACAGCTGTAGCGGGGTTTGAACGCTACAACCTCCTACATAGCTAAATCTTGCGATATAGGGGACAGCAGAGCTTCACTTCCAGACGAGCTCAATGCCTTCTATGCTCACATTTAACACCATCATCTATTCAAATCTAACCAGTAAGCTCCAAGACCTGAGCCTCAATACCCCCTTGTGCAAAGGGAGCCTGGATTTCTTCATGTGCAGACTCCAGTCAGTTTAGATTGGCAAAAACATTTCCTCCCAAATCTCCATCAGCACAGGAGCTCTGCAGGAATGTGTACTAAGTTCCCTTCTCTACTTTATACCTATGACTGTGTGGCTAAGTAGAGCTCCAACACCATATTCAAGTTTGCTGATGACACCACTATTTTGGGCTGTATCAAAGGTGGTGATGAATCAGCATACAGGAGGGAGATTGAAAACTTGGCGAGTGTTGTAATAACAACAACCTCTTACTCAATGTCAATAAGACAAAGGAACCGATTGTAGACTTCAAGAGAAGGAAACCAGAGGCCCATGAGCCAGTAATCATTGGAGGATCAGAGGTGGAGAGGGCCAGTAGCTTTAAATTCCCGGGTGTAACTCTCTTAGAGGACCTGTCTGATGCACCATCAATAACTCTTGGAGACGGGAAGTGAATGATAGGCTTTTATTAGCAGCAAAAGGGAGCACGACATCTCAGAGACTGAGGGAGGAGCAGTGCCCCAATCGCCTTTATACAGGGGTCTGTGGGAGGAGCCACAGGAGCAGTCAGCAGAGGGGCCTGTCCAGACAGGAATACATAGTTTATCACACTGTCATGTAAATATTTTTGATTACCCATCAAGTAAGTATTATTGTGAAAAATGCACAACAGTGCCTCTACTTCCTCAGGAGTCTGCAGAGGTTCAACGTGTCATCAGGAACCTGGCAACCTTCTATAGATGTGTGGTGGAAAGTGTGCTGACCGGCTGCATTACAGCCTGGTATGGGAACACCAATGCCTTTGAGCAGAAAATCCTACAAAAGGTAATGGATTTGGCCCAGTCTATCACAGGCAAAACATTCCCAGCCACAGCACATCTACATGAAATTTTGCCGTAGAAAAGCAGCATCCATCATCAAAGATCCTCACCACACAGGCCATGCTCTTCGCTCACTGCTGCCATCAGGAAGAAGGTACTGGTGCCAGAGGTCTCACAATATCGGTTTCAAGATAAGTTACTACCCCTCAACCATCAAGCAAAAGGGGATCATACACCCATCTAAGGACTATGTTAAATTGTTATTTCATGCTCGGTATTTATTGCTATTTATTTATATCTGCATTTGCAGTTTGTTTACAGCTCACAGTTTTGATGTTTACAGTTACTAAGTATGCCTGCAGAAAAAGAATCTCAGGTTTGTATGTGGTGACATGTACATACTCTAATAGTTTGCTTACATCATACACCAGGGTGCTCTCTTCAATTACCTACCATAGTAGTATTACCTACCACAGTAACCATAGCCTTTGGCCAGGAGCAGATGATGTTATCAGGTGGTGCCCAAACTTCACAGAGTGTTTCGACCCTTAACCACTACACTTCCCAGCTGGTGGATCAGCAATGATGGTCAAGTCACTGCCCATCTGCTCCTGACTTCTAGCTCAACCCCTCTCGCCTGCTCCATGTCCAGCAAGAGGCTCACTCTGCTTCCTCCCCCCCCCCCCCCCCCATCCTGCAAGCTGCTTGGTTCTTGTTCTTTTCATCGAGGCCCAGCGCAGACAGCAACCTCCATACCAATCTTGCTGGGAGCCCTCTACAGCCGATATCCACAGGGAATAGCAACATCTGCCATCCTTTGTCCCTGCACTCCTGGAGTAAGGACTGGTGCTTCAGGGCCTTCCTCTCATGAGTCTCCTTGCACCCTTCCTCCTGTGGTGCTGTGAGCTCCACCAGGGTGATTTTCATGTCTTTGGTGGACCACTGTACAATGTCTGGTTGAAGTGTAATTTGCACCATCTCCAGGAACTGCAGCTTTCTCCCCACATCGACCCTCATCTCCCACGATTTGGCAATTTGCAGCAGGTTGGATTTAGACTTCTTTGATATGACTGCCTTGGTGCTCCCCTTGATGAAAATGACTACTTGTTTGCCTCCCTGCCAGCTGGTCTCTTTTTACACCTCTCTCCTCCAATGCGTCAGCAAGGGACAGCAGGTTCTTGTCGTGATGGCACCTATATCATCCTTGTGTTAAAGCTGTTTTGCATCCTGACAGTACATGTGCCAGTGAACCCCGCTGATCACAAAGCTTGCAGTTAGGTTCCTCTCTCAGCCCCCGTGTGTGCAGCTGTGGTAGTGTAGGGTGACTGTCATTCACGGACCACAGGAGGAAAGAAATGCAGAAGGGCTTCAGTCTCCAAAACTTTGCCCAAGTGATCATACACATAGGAAGATCTCATTTCATCCAGGCACCCTGTGACCCAACCTCCATTGCCTTCAATAACTGCCTTTCATCCTCACGGTCTTCTGTACAATTTGTTTACAGTTCCTGATGTTCACAGTTTACAGTTACTGTTATATAGATTTTGTAAGGATGCCGGCCAAAAAAGAATCTCAGGGTTGCATGTGGTGACATGTATGCACTCTGATAATAAATTTTACTTTGAACTTTGAGATCAAAGGAATGGAGGCTGCCATTTTATGAAGCTGCTCTGCATCCTCCTGTAACCCCCTGGGTCGCCTCAGACTCGCTCAGCTCGTTCTCGTCTAGGGGGAGCAGCCTTCGGCCCCGCCGAACTGGGTAATCAGCTTGTGTGGATGCTGTGTGATGTCCCCGCCTCGCCCAAAAACAGACAGTACACCATATGCGATTAAATGATTACAGTTTATAATGATTACTATAACTGATTAATAACGATATATATGAAGGAAAAGAAAATAAAGAAAAGGCGCCAAACTTATCAAAGTCCAAACCACTTCGTGCACAACCATTGGAGCTCAATTACTGAAGTCTTCTGGCCACCATTCGATCCCCTCCGAACTCCTCGACTCGCAGCTCAGGACCATCCGAAGTGGTCAACCAAGCACATCTAGCTTCATCTCCTCTCCTCGGGGTACCTCCTGGCCTTGGACCCCTGCTTGGGGTCTGTTCCTCGCCCAGTTTACAGCATCGCGTCTTCTCTCTCTCACCCCCTCACGCCGACTCCCCAAAAGCCCGCCAACAATAGCTTACAGACTCAGAAGCAAGAACAACATTAATCCCAATTGGTTTACAAAGGAATACAATTCTCGTTATCAGTAAATTTTAACCCAAACAAGCTTCCAGCACTCTCTCGCAACAAAGAAGCATCCCTACTTTTAACAAAACAAAGAAGCCATTTTGATTAACATACACAGTAACAAAGAAAAAGAAGAAACCCCCCCCCCCCCCCTTTACACTCCATTTTGTGAACTGGTTTTGCTTGGCTGAGTCAGTGTTTTAAAGTGGACACAATGATGGTCCAGGTAATCTGCTGGGCTAGGGATCATTTCCCATTAAATTATTTGAGAGGGTGTGGTGAACTACATATACCTGTCTGGACTGCTCCTGTGGCTCCTCCCACAGACCCCTGCTGACTGCTCCTGTGGCTCCTCCCACAGACCCCTGTATAAAGGCGATTGAGGCCTGATGCCCGGCCTCATTCTCCAGGATGTCGTGTTGTTCATTCTTCCAGTCAATAAAAGCCGATACCTCACTTCTTACGTCTCAGAGTGAGTTATTGATGGTGCATCAGAGGGGCTATAACATGCAGTTTTGTAAATGGTGTGGTCTGTGTCTGGCCCGAGTCATTCAAGCTGGTTACTGGTTTGGTAACTGGTTTAGAACAAAAAGCCATAATTACCAGTTGTCACTTGTGGAAGAGGGTAATAAATGGATGTTGGCCTGAGCCAAAGCCAATGAGAAGGTGTTATTGTCAGTCAGATGACCCGTAGCCAATAACACTGAAATGCAACATTTGAACTGGTAAGGAATGAATATAAAAGCAGAGGCTTCGAATGCAAAGTAGCAACAACTGTCTGGAGAGCAACCATCGTGGATGTGGAGTACCCCACAGGCACGTGGAGATTAGATGGGGACCATGAGGAACAAATTGTCAGCATAGACTCCTTTGACTGTTCATGGAGGGTCAGGAAAACTTAGTAGATGGGCACACAAGTAATTGTGTAAATTCCTGTACTCTTCTGTGGGACAATAAAAGTGCTTGTCGGTGATTACAGATTAACTCTGTGACTCCCTGATCATCATTACTAAGGGGTAGATCCTTGTAATAATCAGGATTTACAATTTCAAATTAAGATGGAATTACTACTATCTACAAAGCACTTAAGCCCCTGAGGAGCACACTGTTATTGGAATCTTCCCATGCCCCCTCTCCAAGGACACCTGGGCACAGACATAACCCTGAAGAGGGCAGGCAGATGACTCCCGTTAGCACTTCCTCCTCATTGCGCCTCCCATAGCACGCCCTCTTCGCCATCCCTTCCACAGTGCGATTTTCCCTGCTCTCCGCCCCTCCCACACTGCAGTGCTCCTTCCTCTCTGGTCTCCTGCAGTGTTCTCTCCTCAGCGCCCTCCCAAAGTAGCAAACACCCCTTCCAGCAATCTGATAACTGGATTTGAAATGCTTTCAGATAACCTTCCAGGAAATTAAAGATGCCATTGGTAAGACAAAGGAGATAGATTCTCTGAAATCAAAAGTCTCGCAACTGGAAAAAGAGGTGTCCACCCTTCAAAACTGTGAGTATGTTTGATATTGTGCAGTGAACAGGTGGGTGACACGTGCAAATGAGGCTAAACCCTCAGTTAAACTGCCTATGGCTGCGTTCTTGAAAATCCATGTTTTTTTAAATATAAAATGTTTATTCAAATAACACATGGGGAAGCTTTGGGAATAAACCTAAGGGAGAATCTGGAGCAGGAGTCTCGGCTCTGCTGTATATTTGGATTCATCAGCTGTGTGGATATGGGGAGCCTACTGCATGGGCACCAGTTTGCTCTCCATATCGTACAACCCTGGCTTGTGGATCACGTACACAGCCAGAACACAACATCCATGACCCAATGGAGGGCCTTAACAATACCACTATGTCAGTGTTCAGGTTTTCATAAAACACATTGTTATGGATTCAGCAACTTATAAATATATAAGTGAGGCAGGGTTTTGTATAACAAATAAAACATTTATTAAACACTGAAAAACAAACCCCCAAAAGTAAACAAACCACTAACGCAACCGGAAATCAGCTGCTGTGCGGCAGCTTAAACAGTTCTTAAAGGAATAAAGCGAAAACAGTTCTTAAAGCGATGTTGCAAAAACAGTTCTTCAAAGTAGTACTGCAAAAGTTCAAAATGCTTACAGTCCATTAAAGAAGAGACTTTTTAGACGATTTAAATTCTCTTTCACGTCGTGTTGTTGCGGTTCCCAGTTGAACTATACTTTTCCCGGAGAATTTACGAAGATGAAAATGAAATGGCTTAAAGGCAATGACCTTTCCTTGACAAAACTGTACCCAACCCTTTCTGCTATTATTTGCAGGGGTTAACATGGGGACAGCCAATGAATTCCTTCTGAATGTGGGTTAACATGGGGACAGCCAATGAATTCCTTCTGAATGTGGGTTAGCATGGGGACAGCCAATGAATTCCTTCTGAATGTGGATCAAGCAAGGTCAAACCTGTTTCACTGTTGAAATCGACTTTCCTCGATCTTTTAACTCCCGTACTCCAATCTTCACTCTCCACTGATTTTTAACTGGCAGTATTATAAAGAAACTGCTGGCAATGACCTTTTAAACTTTAGGCATTAAATAAAACTCCACCTTTCAACCAAACTGCTTCATAATATTGGACCACGCAGTAGCATGGAGTCAAAGTGGCAAATCCAGCCACGAACTTCCCCTCCTCACAGGGAGGGGTCCTCCTTTTATACCCTGTGGAAAAAAAACTGTCACATGACCACTACTGGCGGGAAAGTGATGTCACTCCACCATCACAAGACCATTACCTTAAGTCCAGTATAACTTCAACACCACTGTCATGTGACAAGTACAAGATACCCATGGGTACATAACAACATTAACTACAGATTTAAATTAAAATCCTGTTAACACTATCTACAACTCAATTGAACCTCTGCAGGAAAAGATACCAACTCTGACAGGACTCAAAATCACAACCTTTGAAATACTTGGTTGTCTGAGAGCAGAGGCCCAGCCCACTATACATTGTGTTGCAGAGCCCAGACTCTGTGAGGACCCACGGCTTGTGTAGGTGGTAGGATTCTGACCTCAATGGGCTTCCGGTCCATCACCTTAACCACTCCGAACCAGGTGTCCTTTAGTCTCCCTACCAGAAGGTCAGAAGCTGCTGACCATCACTACAGCAGCCCTGCTGGCGAAAGCAAAAAACCACTCGAGGAAGAGACAGGGTGAATGTGCTCACTCCTTTCCCCAGGGTGGGGGAATTAATTGCTAGAGGACATGATAGGGATAGGCTGGGTCTTTATTCCTTGAAGTTCAGGAGATTGAGGGGTGACCTGATTGAGCTTTCTGACTGGCTGCATCACTGTCTGGTATGGGGGGGGGGGGGGGGGGCGTTACTGCACAAGATCAAAGTAAATTGCAGAAACCTGGAAAATTAATCTGTTCCATCATGGGTTCGCGCCTCCATAGTATCCAGAACAAAGTATTGGTGCCTTAGGAAGGCAGTGTCTATTATTAAGGGCCCCCACCACCCAGGACATGCCCTCATCTCCTTGTTACCATTAGGAAGGAGGTACAGAAGCCTGAAGGCACACACTCAGTGACTCAGGAACAGTTTCTTCCCCTCTGCCATCCGATTTCTGAATGGACATTGAACCCATGAACACTACTTATTTTTTGCACTACTTTAACTATTTGAGTCGAGTCGCTTTTTAATGTCATTTCGATCATAAACTACTGGTTCAGTACACAGTAAAAATGAACCAACGTTTCTCTAGGACCATGGTGCTACATGAAACAATACAAAACTACACTAGACTATGTGAGACAACTCAAGGCTACACTAGACTACGTAAAACAACGCAAAAACGACACTAGACTACAGACCTACACAGGACTATGTAAAGTGCACAAAACAGTGCAGGGCAGTACAGTAATTAATTAATTAATAATAAACAAGACAATAGACACAGTAGAGGACAAATTTCAATATAATAATAAATGATGTAAGTGTCAGTCTAGACTCTGAGTATTGAGGACTTTGATGGCCTGGGAGAAGAAACTGTTGCACAGTCTGGTTGTGAGAGCCCAAATGCCTTTTCCCAGATGGCAGGAGGGAGAAGAGTTTGTGTGAGGGTTGCGTGGGGTCCTTCATAATGCTGTTTGCTTTGTGGGTGGAGCGTGTGGTGTAAATGTTTATAATGGCAGGAAGAGAGACCCCGATGATCTTCTCAGCTGACCTCACTCTCCACTGCAGAGTCTTGCGATCCGAAATGGTGCAATTTCCGAACCAGGCAGTGATGCAGCTGCTCAGGATGCTCTCAATACAACCTCTGTAGAATGTGGTGAGGATGGGGGGTGGCAGATGGACTTTCCTCAGCTTTCACAGAAAGTAGAGATGCTGCTGGGCTTTCTTGGCTATGAAGCAGGTGTTGAGGGACCAGGTGAGATTTTCTGCCAGGTGAACACCAAGAAATTTGGTGCTCTTAACGATCTCAATGGAGGAGCTGTCAATGTTCAGCAGAGAGTGGTCCTCCATGCTCCCCTGCAGTCAACAACCATCTCTTTTATTTTGTTCACATTCGGAGACAGGTTGTTGGCTCTGCACCAGTCCGTTAGCCGCTGCACCTCCTCTCTGTAAGCTGACTTGTCGTTCTTGCTGATGAGACCCACCACAGTCATGTCATCGGCAAACTTAATGATGTGGTTCGAGCTGTGTGTTGCAGCACAGTCGTGGGTCAGTAGAGTGAACAGCAGTGGACTGAGCACTCAGCCCTGGGGGCCTGTGCTCAGTGTGATGGTGTTGGAGATGCTACTCCCAATCTGGACTGACTGAGGTCTCTGATGCACCATCAATAACTCTCGGAGACGGGAGGCGAACGATAGGCTTTTATTAGCAGCAAAAGGGCCATCTCGGAGACTGAGGGAGGAGCAGTGCCCCAATCGCCTTTATACAGGGGTCTGTGGGAGGAGCCACAGGAGCAGTCAGCAGAGGGGCGTGTCCAGACAGGTATACATAGTTTACCACAGTCTCCCAGTCAGGAAGTCTAGGATCCAGTTGCAGACATATATATACTTACTGTAATTCAGCTTTTTCTCTATACTTAACATGTATTTCATTGTACCGCTGCCATAAGTTAACAAATTTCACGTCATGTACTGACCTTGATTCTGATTCTGATGTATAAAATCATGAGTGGCAAAGATAGAGTGAATCTTTTTCCTCGGGGTGGGCATCAAGAATTAAAGAGCCCAAGTTTAAGGTGAGTGGAGAGATTTATTTGGCACCTGAGGGGCAATTTTTTTCACCCAGCAATGGTCCACATATGGAACGTTGCCAGAAGTGGCTGAGGCCGGTACATTAACAACATTTAAAAGACGCTCACATGTGTACGTGGATAGGAAAGGTTTAGAAGGTCATGGGCCAAGTGAGATCAGCTTAGATGAGATATCTTGGTCAGCACGGATCAATTAGGCCAAAGGGCCTGTTTCCATGCTGCTACTACACTGAGCCCTGGGAGGTTTAGCAAGACTGCCTCAACAAAGTAAAACATGACCAATGCTTTCTGACTTTCAAGGTAGAGTTGGGGATGGAAACTTAAAAGAATGCGAGTGAGAGGGGATATCATGCAATGTAAGCAGACTTTAACAAGTGTGTGGATGAGCTTCTTGTTATGTAGAAAATTATGGAACCAGTACGGGACCGCTAAGGAATCAGTCAGCATAGACACAATGGGCCAAATGGCCTATTTCCATTCCTTGTGACATTATAAATATGACCTACTGTAAAAGGTTAGCAAGGGACAAAATTGGGCCTCTTGAAGATCAGAGTGGCTGTCTATCCATGGAACATAAAAGGATGGGGGGAGATCTGAAATGGATTTTCTTGCATCTGTTTATACTCAGGAGATGGACACAGTGTCTATAGAACTGAAGTATTATGGCAATGAGATCGTGATCTGTATACAGATTACAGAGGAGGCGGTGCTTTCTGTCTTAAGGCAAATTAGGATGGATAAGTCCCAGAGCCTGACAAGGTATTCCCTGGGATCTTCAGGAATGCTAGTGGAGAAATTGCAAGGGCCTTAGCAGAGGTATTTTAAAATCCTTGGCTGTAGGTGAGGTGCTGGAGGATTAGAGGATAGCTAATGTTGTTCCATTGTTTGAGAAAGGCTCTAAGAATAAGCAAGGGAATTATAGACTGGTGAGCCTGGTGTCAATAGTGGGTAAATTATTGGAAGGTATTCCAAGGGTCTGAATATGTAATAAGTCTTTGGATAGACAGGGCCTGATTAATCAACATGGCTTTGTGCATGGTAGGTTAAGTCTAACCAGTCCTATAGATTTTCCAAGGAAGTTATCAGGAAAATTGATGAAGGAAAGGCAGTGGATATTGTCTACATGAAAGACTTTAGAAAGGCCTTTGACAAAATTCTGAGTGGGAGGTTGGTCAAGAAAGTTCAGTCACTTAGCATTTAGGATTCGACATTGGCTTTGTGGGAGAGGTCGGACAGTGATCATAGACGGTTGCCTTTCTGACCGGAAGCCTATGACTGGAGGTGTGCCGCAGGGTCCATTGCCGTTTGTCAAATGCACCAAACTGCTGATGTGGAAAAGGCAAAAGGTGGGGTGTGTGTTTCATGATAAACTCTCAATGGTGCTCTGATGTGGCAGTTTTGTTGAATTCATTTTCCCCCCAATCTGGAACACCTAATGGTCAAATGCCATCAATTTAATTTACCTGGGGAGTTCTCCTCCATAGTCCCGACCACAATTTACATGTCACCAGTGACCACTATAATCAAATGCTCATGGTACTTCATGATGCCATCTCCAAACAAGAAACAGTCCATCCCAGCGCACTTCAACTCATAGTCTGGAGCTTCACCCAAGCTTGTTTGAACTAGAGGGCCCAACTTACTAGATCACTGTTACACTAAGATAAGGGATGCCTACTGTTCCAAGCCCAGACTGCAATTCAGTAAATCGGATGACTTGGCTGGCCTTTTCCTACTGTATACAGACAGAGGCTAAAGAGCAAAACCAGAGATTAGCACAACCAAGTGGTGGTCGCAGGAGGAAAAGTAGCAGCTATGGGATTGCTTAAAGTCAAATAGGGCTGTTCAAAGACTCATCTGTGGATCTGAATGGATACACCATGGTTGAAATGGACTTAATTAAAACAGCTGTAGATGGGGGTGTCCCCACTAAATCAGAGACTTCCTCATTCAGAACCCCTGAATGAAACATGAGGTCTGACATCAGCTGAGAGCCAGATCCGAAGCATTCAAGTCTGGCCTACGTGCGGTCCCAGTACGATCTCCAGAAAGCCATCTCATGGATGAAGTGACAATTCTGGACCAAACTTGAATCAAAGAATAATGCTCGACTGTTGTGGTAGGGCTTCAATACTATCATCCTATAATACTATCCTCTTACAAAGTTAATCAAGCGATATTGGTAACTACTGGGTTTCACTTCCAGATGAGCCTAATGCCTTCTATCCTTGCTTTGACTGTCATAACATAGAGCAACCATCACAAACTTCCACATTCCCATGATCCTATGATTTCAGTCTCTGAAGCTGATGTGCGAGCAACCTTCAGAGGGTGAACCCACAGAAAATATCCAACCCAGACAGGGTACCAACCAAGTACTAAAGACCTGTGCTGATCAACTAGATGGAGTGTTCACTGAGATCTTTAAACTCTTGCTTCGGCAAAGGGAGATACCCACCTGCTTCAATTATTCAAAGATTCAAAGTACATTTATTATTTAAAAAATTATAAATTGCCTTTTAGTCTCCGATTCTGCCAAAGGGAGGTTTGCGGCTGCATCTTAACGGACTCATTCCAACATTAAAAAATGGGCAAGGAAAAGACACACATCAACATCGTTGTCATTGGACACGTCGATTCTGGCAAATCTACAACCACAGGTCATCTGATCTACAAATGTGGTGGAATTGATGAGAACCATCGAAAAATTTGAGAAGGAAGCTGCTGAGATGGGCAAAGGATCCTTCAAGTATGCCTGGGTTTTAGATAAACTGAAGGCTGAATGTGAGCGTGGTATTACCATTGACATCTCTCTTTGGAAGTTTGAAACTTCAAAGTACTACGTCACCATCATTGATGCCCCAGGACACAGAGACTTCATCAAGAACATGATTACTGGAATTTCACAGGCTGACTGCGCTGTGCTGATAGTTGCAGCTGGTGTGGGGGAGTTTGAAGCTGGTATCTCAAAGAACGGATAGACAAGGGAACATGCTCTGCTTGCCTACACCTTGGGTGTCAAGCAGCTCACCATTGGTATCAACAAGATGGACTCCACTGAACCCCCATAGAGCGAAGCAAGATACAATGAAATCACGAAGGAAGTCAGCACTTACATCAAGAAGATCGGCTATAACCCAGCAACTGTAGCATTTGTTCCCATCTTTGGTTGGAATGGCGACGACATGCTAGAACAAAGTCAGAATATGGGCTGGTTCAAAGGTTGGTCAAATACCAGGAAAAATGAAAACCTCACTGGTACCACACTGCTTGAAGCTCTCGACTACATTCAGCCTCCAGAACGCCCAATAAAGAAACCTCTTTGTCTCCCTCTCCAGGATGTCTACAAGATTGGTGACATTGGCACAGTACCAGTCGGTCGGGTTGAGACAGGTGTTCTGAAACCATCCATGTTGGTGCAGTTTGCTCCCAATCCAGTCATCACTGAAGTGAAATCTGTGGAAATGCACCATGAAGCCTTGCCAGAAGCTCTTCCTGGTGACAATGTTGGTTTCAACATCAAGAACGTCTCTGTTAAGGATATCCGTCGGGGTTATGTTGCTGGTGACAACAAAAATGACCCTGCAGTACAACCTGCTGGTTTTACTGCACAGGTTATTATCCTGAACCATCCCAGTCAGATATCTGCTGGCTATGCCCCAGTACTTGATTGTCATACTGCTCACGTTGCCTGCAAGTTCAGTGAGCTGAAAGAGAAAATTGATCATTGATCTGACAAGAAATTGGAAGATAGCCCCAAATTTGTAAAGTCTGGAGATGCAGCCATTGTTCACATGATACCATCTAAGCCCATGTGTGTTGAGAGCTTTTCTGAATATCCACCTCTTGGTCGCTTTGCTGTCCGTGATATGAGACAGACGGTGGCTGTTGGTGTTATCAAGTCAGTTACTAAGAAAGATATGGCCACAAAAACCACCAAGGCTGCTGCTAAAGTATTAAACAAGAAGTGAATGTTACCACTGGCCACCAAGATCCAGCAAACCTTGAGACTTGCACCAAAATGTTTATACATTACCAGCCAAATATATATATTAATAAGAGACTGGATATTGACAAAGATGCATTGAAAGAAATTCAGAACGAAAGGATAAGGAATGTTGGATTCTAAATGTAGATTCCAAAGTTAGCAGTGTAATTGCAAATATCCTTTCACTAATTAGAAGCTGTTTTGGTTGTGGAATGATTTAAAACTAATAAATATTCAAAACCAGTAAAAAAAAATGTATAAATTAGACAAACTTGAGATTTGTCCATGTACGGGTAGTCACAAAGCAAGAAATCTGAAAGAACCCAATTAAAGAAATAAAAATAAAAGACCAATATCCGATTTGCAAGAAACGAAAACCACAAATTATGCAAAGAATTGAAGCAAACAACAACATTCTGAACTAGATTGAGTCCTCGGATCCAAGCTGATGCCCAAGAAGAGTGTGGTGACCTGTCTCAATGACTATCACCCAGTAGCACTTACAGTACATCCAGTGATTAAGTGTTCTGAGAGATTGGCGATGTAAAATATCAACTCCTGCCCGAGAAGTGACTTAGATCCACTCCAATTTGCCTACCAGAGCAACAGGTCAACAGCAGATACCACCTCATTGGCTCTCCACTCAACCCTAGAACATCTGGACAGCATAGGTCCATTCATCAGGATGCTCTTTACTGTTTACAGCTCAACATTCAATACCATCATCCCTCAAACCTAATCAATAAGTTCCAAACCTTGGTCTCAATACCTCCTTGAGCAATTGGATCCTTGGTTTCCTCACTTGCAGACTCCTATCATTTTAGATTGGCAACAACATCTCCGCCAAGATCTCCATTAGCGCAGGTGCACCACAAGGCTCAGTGCTTTGCCCTCTGCTCTACTCATTTTACACCTATGACTATGTGGCTAAGCATAGCTCCAATGTCATATACGAGTTTGCTGACAACACCACTATGGTTGGCTGAATCAAAGGCGGTGATGAATCACTATATAGGAGGAATACTGAAAATCTGGCTGAGTGGTACCGTAACCTCTTACTCAATGTCAGCAAGATCAAGGAGATGATTATAGACATCAGGAGGAGGAAAGCAAAGGTACACAAGCTGGTCCTCATCGGAGTATCAGAGGTAGAGAAGATTAGCAACTTTAAATTCCTCATAGTTTTTATTTCGGAGGACCTGTCCTGTACCCAGCATTTGTGCAATTGCAAAGTGGCAGCACTTCCTTAGGAGTTTGAAGAGATTCAGCATGAAATCTGACAAACTTCTATAGATATGTTGTTTTTAAAGAACAAACAAGAGGAAATCTGCAAATGCTGGAAATTCAGTTAACACACACAAAATGCTGGTAGAACACAGCAGGCCAGGCAGCATCTATAAGGAGAAGCACTGTCAACGTTTCGGGCTGAGACCCTTCGTCAGGACTCACTGAAAGGAAAGATACTAAGAGATTTGAAAGTAGTGGGGGAAGGGGGAAATGCGAAATGATAGGAGAAGACCGGAGGGGTGGGATGAGGTTAAGAGCTGGAAAGGTGATTGGCGGAAGTGATACAGAGCTGGAGAAGGGAAAGGATCATGGGATGGGAGGCCTTGGGAGAAAGAAAGGGGGAGGGGGAAGCACCAGAGAGAGATGGAGAACAGGTAGAGTGATGGGCAGAGAGAGAGAAAAAAAACAAACAACCAAATATTGTCAGGGATGGGGTAAGAAGGGGAGGAGAGGCATTAACGGAAGTTAGAGAAGTCAATGTTCATGCCATCAGGTTGGAGGCTACCCAGCCGGTATATAAGGTGTTATTCCTCCAACCTGAGTGTGGCTTCATCTTGACAGTAGAGGAGGCCATGGATAGACATATCAGAATGGGAATGGGGCATGGAATTAAAATGTGTGGCCACTGGGAGATCCTGCTTTCTCTGGTGGACTGAGCGTAGCTGTTCAGTGAAATGGTCTCCCAGTCTGCGTCGGGTCTCACCAATATATAAAAGGCCACACCGGGAGCATCGGACGCAGTATATCACACCAGCCAACTCATAGGTGAAATGTCGCCTCACCTGGAAGGACTGTCAGGGGCCCTGAATGGTGGTGAGGGAGGAAGTGTAAGGGCAGTTGTTCCGCTTACAAGGATAAGTGCCAGGAGGGAGATCGGTGGGAAGGGATGGGGGAGGACGAGTGGACAAGGGAGTCGCGTAGGGAGCGATCCCTGCGGAAAGCAGAAAAGGGGGGGAGGGAACAATTTGCTGGGTAGTGGGATCCCGTTGGAGGTGGCAGAAGTTACGGAGAATTATACGTTGGACCTGGAGGCTGGTGGGGCGGTAGGTGAGGACAAGGGGAACCCTATCCCGAGTGGGGTGGCGGGCGGATGGGGTGAGGGCAGATGTGCGGGAAATGGGAGAGATGCGTTTGGGAGCAGTGTTGATGGTAGAAGAAGGGAAGCCCCTTTGTTTAAAAAAGGAAGACATCTCCTTCGTCCTAGAATGAAAAGCCTCATCCTGTGAGTCAGCTGGTGTGATATACTGCATCCGGTGCTCCCGGTGTGGCCTTTTATATATTGGTGAGACCTGACGCAGACTGGGAGACCGTTTCGCTGAACACCTACGCTCGGTCCGCCAGAGAAAGCAGGATCTCCCAGTGGCCACACATTTTAATTCCATGTCCCATTCCCATTCTGATATGTCTATCCATGGGACTCCTCTACTGTCAAGATGAAGCCACACTCAAGTTGGAGGAACAACACCTTATATACTGACTGGGTAGCCTCCAACCTGATGGCATGAACATTGACTTCTCTAACTTCCGTTAATGCCTCTCCTCCCCTTCTTACCCCATCCCTGACAATATTTAGTTGTTTGTTTTTTTTCTCTCTCTCTGCCTATCACTCTGCCTGTTCTCCATCTCCCTCTGGTGCTCCCCCCCACTTTCTTTCTCCTGAGGCCTCCCGTCCCATGATCCTTTCCCTTCTCCAGGTCTGTATCACTTTCGCCAATCACCTTTCCAGCTCTTAGCTTCATCCCACCCCCTCCGGTCTTCTATCATTTCGCATTTCCCCCTCCCCCCACTACTTTCAAATCTCTTACTATCTTTCCTTTCAGTCAGTCCTGATGAAAGGTCTCAGCCTGAAAAGTCAACAGTGCTTTTCCTTATAGATGCTGCCTGGCCTGCTGTGTTCTACCAGCATTTTGTATGTGTTGTATAGATATGTTGTGGTGAGTTTATCGACCAGCTGCATCACAGCCTGATGTGGAAATATCAATGTAGTAGAAAATCCAACAAAAATTAGTAGATACTGCCCAGTGCATCACAAGGAAAGCTCTCCCCACTACTGAGCACTCAAAGCGTTATTGCAGGAAAGCAGCATCCATCATCGGGGACCCCCATCACTCAGGACATGTTCTCTTCTCACTGCTGCCATCAGGAAGAAGGTGCAGAAGCCTCAGGACTCACACCACCAGGTTCAGGAACAGTTACTACCCCTCAACCATCAGGCTGTTGAACAAAAGGGGATAAGTTCACTCAACTTCACTTGTCGTGTCATTGAAATGTTGTCACAAACAATGGAATCACTTTCAATTACCCTTCTTTTGTGTTTGCACAGCTTGTTGTCTTCTGCACTCTGGTTGAGTTCCCTAGCTGGGCTGTTTGTCATCAGTTCTGTTATGGTTATTGAGTATGCCACAAGAAAAGTTGTATATGTTGTGTATATGTTTATATCAAAAAGTTCAAAAGTAAATTTATTATCAACGATCTGATTGTGAAAATTTGCAGATGACACCAATATAGAAAGTCATAGTGGACAGTGAAAAAATATATCAAAGCTTGCACCAAGATCTGGTCCAGCTGGAAAAATGGCAGATGGAACTTAATGCAGACAGTGTGAGACATCAATAGGGTTATAAAGAGAGCTTTCAGATATTGCCCTTCATAAATCAAAATATTAAGCTGTTGTGGGTGTTATGAATAAGACGATGCTGAGGCCTAATTTGGAGTATTGTATGCAATTCTGGTCACCTACATACAGGAAATATATGAGATTGAGAGAGTACAGAGAAAATTTAGAAGGATGTTGCCAGGACTTGAGGACTTGAGATATAGGGAAAGATTAAATAGTTTAGGACTTAATTGCCTGGAGCATAGGAGAATGAGTGGAGATTTGATAGGGGTATACAAAATAGTATGTTATAGATAAGGTTAATGCAAGCAGGCTTTTTCATTTGAAGGTCATCCGAGGTGAGACTAGAACTTGAGGTCAAAAGTTAAGGGGAACAGGAAGGAAAACTTCTTCACTCAGAGTGTGGAACAAACTGCCAGTGGAAGTGTGGGTGCAAGTTTGATTTCCACACTTAAGAGAAGATACATGGATGGATGCGGTTTGGAGGGCTATGGTCCAGTTGTGGGTCAATGCCACGAGGCAGAATAACAGTTTGGCATGGACTAGATGAGCTAAAGGGCTGTTTGTGTGCGGTAGTGTACTATGACACAACACCAGGCAATAGTTGCAAGAGATCACATTTATAAAGTTCAGAAAAGTGGTGTCAGAGGTAGGGTAATGAGAAAGGCAATTGGTACACTTCATCGGTCAGGGCACTAAATATTAAAGCTAGGGCATTATGTTGCAGTTGTTAGCAAGGCTGTGTCTAGACTATTGTGTACAATTCTGTAAGCATGGTATAAAAAAGACATTAAAATAGTGCAGAGGTTTTATAAGGATAATGCTAGGGTTCAGGCCCTGAATTATAGGGAAAATTTGAGCAAGCTAGGATTTTATTCTAGGAGAATGAAAGTAGGAGATTCAGAGGTGATTTTATAGAGGTGTATAAAATCATAAGGGCCATAGGAAGAAGTCAGAGGGATGACCTCATGGAGGTGTTTCAAATCATTGGTATATTGGATTATTATTGTCACATGGCCCGAGGGACAGTGAAAAACTGTTTTACATCATGCAGATCATTACACAACATCAGTGCATTGAGGTAGTACAAGGGTAAACAATAACAAAATGCAGAATTAAGTGTTGAAGTGCAGTGCAGACAGACCATGGGTGCAAGGGCCTTAATGAGGTAGAATGGGAGGTCAAGAGTCCATGTTATCGTACCAGGGGACTGATCAATACTCCTATGATAATTGGGTAGAAGCTCCCCTTGAGCCTGGTGGGACAAGCTTCCGAGCTTTGAATGGAGATGGAAGAAGAGAGAATGTCTGGGTTGGGACATGTTTCTGCTGTCAGCCTTACAGAGGCAGTGGGAAGATTATTTTTGTTTCTTTAGTGATACACCAGAGAGTAGGTCCACCCAGCCCTTGAAAACACACTGCCCCAGTGACCCCACAATCCCAATTAACCCTAACCTAATTACAGACAATTTACAATGACCAATTAACCTACCTAGTATATCCTTGGACTGTGGGAGAAAAGAGCAGCACCCGGAGAAAAGCCACACATTCCATGTGGAGGTCGTACAGAGACTCTTTACAGAATGGCACTGCAATTGAACTCTGAACTCTGGAATGCCCTGAGCTGTAGTAGTATCGGACGGACCACTGTGGCACACCCAAAATACTTGAAGCAGCTTAGACACGCACCGTGGATATTGGACTTGTTTCGTGCTGGGTTAGTCTACAATTGCAAGCCACCCTCTCACGGATCTTCTGTGTTTTGTTTCTAGACGTGCCCAGCGTCATTTTCCATGCACAGGTTTCCTATGGCAGCAACCCAGTCGGCCCGACAAAGCTCATTTACAACCAGGTTGATATCAACAACGGCCAAGCATACAATGCCAGCTCTGGGAACTTCATTGCCCCCATGAATGGGATCTTCTACTTCTCCTACTCACTGCTTGGCCAGACAAATTCCCTGGACACCTTGGTGCAGCTAATGAAGAATGGGGTGGCTCAGAGCTACATCCATAGCCTACTGCATTCTGACCAGGCGCAAACTGCTTCTATGTCCATCATCCTGCCCCTTGTCAGGGGAGACATCGTGTGGGTGAAGCTGCTGCAGGGTAGCACTTGGAGTGAAAGGAATTCTCTAAACTTTCAGGGCTTTCTCTTGAAGAGGACTTAAAGTCCCACTGTTGGTTGGGTATACAGGGTCCCACCAAGTTCCTTGTGCCCCAGCCGCCAATTTCCCCATTGGACCCTCAATCAGCCAATATGCCCATTGGCAACCCTTTCCTTCCATCTGACATACCCTCCCCCATTCCCATTGCCAAAATCTTCTCGAACTTCCCCTCCCATCATCAACTCTCCCCTCAGATTCTCCCACTCTACTGAAGGCATTTGCCTAATTCTCCCAGGACATCCTGACAGATATCAGTACTGAAACCTCCCCATTCTAAAGTTCCCCTGATCTCTCACAACCTCCCCAACTCACTCAGAACTCATTCTTCCTGGTTATCTCCACTGCACAGCTACCCACGCCTGACCCCACCCGCCCACCGATCACACTTCCTCCCAGATCCTGAACCCCTCCCTTCCTGTCAAAGCCCACGCTCTCAACTCTTATTTGGTCCCCAGTGCTCCCTTTTAATCTATCTCCCACTTCCTCACCTGACTCAGAATGACTCCTCCTCTCTAATCCCAGCCCCACCGCTCATGCTTAATACTTTTACATCTGACCCCTCCTAATTACTACCACCCCAATCTAACCCAGACCCTTTAACACCGTTTCACCGGAATGATGGAGCAGACTCGATGGGCTAAATAGCCTAATTCTGCTTCTATCTCATATCGGCTCAAGGATTTCCTTTAATACCACCCAAACCAGACACTTTCTTTTAATACCATCCCCTTTAACATCGCTCCATATCTAATGCACCCCTATAATTTTAATTCCAATTTAACCCTACTCTTTAATCCCAATCTGCCCCCCAATTGAGCAGGACTCCTCAGTGTGAATTAATTTCGTTCAGCTTGAATAAATCCAACATGGACACCTGCTGCTGTTGAATTTGGAAAACTTTATTGTCTTGGATCTGGTTTAAAGTGCAGATTAAATTTGCCCCCTCTTCCCGTCCGTCACTTCATGGGAGGGAGTACAAGAGACTTGGCAACGGTTGGGAGGGGGCCATTCAACAGTGTCGAGTGAGGATGCCTGGTTTCCAAGGCAGAACATCTCATCAGTGGAGAAGAGAAGGTTCCGCTGAGGTTGCACTGGAAGAAAAATACAGATGGGGGTCAGTGAAGAACAGGACAGGTTTAGTCACTGCCTCCCAGGTCTCAGAGAAGCCAGATCGACCCCACCTCACCTGTGTCTGTGCATGTGTGGAGTTTCTATATTTTCCATAGGTTTCCCCCACATCCCAAAGAGCAGGCATGGAGAATGAGCTGTAATCATCTGCTGTAATTAGCACCTCCGCCCACCCTGTGTACATGGACGATGGGTTATGAATTGGGATTGGTGTCAATGAATGGCGGTTGGCTGGCATGAGCTTAATGGGCTGAAGGGCCTGTGTCCAAGCTGAACAACTTTGTTCCTTCTGTGTTTCCAACTGATGCTAGATCCAGCAGTTGTGGACTGAGATCAGTGGATGGTGGCGGGGGGATAGAGACAGTGATCTTCTTAGGAAGAGTGACCCGCCAGAACTCAGACTAACAACCTTAAGAACTCAGCCTCCACCAGGACCCATGACACCCTCACCCAGTCATCCTTCCTCCCTCCAGCACCCCAACTCACCAGCCAGAGAACTCAGCTGCCCGCCAGCCACTGAAGTATTTCTGGACACTGTCTGCCAGCTGTCCATCGGGCAGCAGTAGCTGGAGATCACCTCCCCCCTCCTGCAGTGGCCCACAGGTGCCCTGCAGCTGCCCTCTCAAGCTCCTGTCCACCATCAGGAGCAGCTCCCTAGCGCCTCTGAACTGCAGCTGGACAATGTCGGCCAGATCCAGGACGAGGCTGCCCTTGTCCATCCGGATGCTGAGCTGGGCAGTGGGCTTCAGTGGCAGCTGATCTCTCCTCACCTGGCGTCCATTCACCTAGTGTGGGAGAACAAGACGTTAGAAGACAGCGAACTTTACTCCCAAGCCCTTCCTTGTCACCAAGCTGTTCACAAATTGTCCCATCCAATCATTGACATTCCAATGACTGGCCATACGCAAATTGCCTATCCATTAACTCCCCGTCCAACCTCTTTTCACACATTGCCGTCCAATCGCTGACTTCTACTGTATGTCCACTCATCTAATCACTGACCACCCGCTGATGGTCCCATCCAATCACTTACTATCCATTGATGGTCCATCCAATTACTGACCATCCGTTAATTTTCCCATCCAATCAGTCCAATCACTGATTGTTATTTATAGCCCAACCCTCCATTCACATTCAAGATTTAATGGTCCAACCACCTATCCATTCACTGTCCAACCAAAACCATTCGCCCCCCCACACCCCCCCACCCATTCAGCCTTACCCAGGCGTTCTCGCCATTAGTCACCACAACAAAGGCACCCTTGAAGTAAGCGTAGACAGCCAACAGCTGTGGTTCCTTGCTGTTGTCACAGGCTTTGAAGTCCACCAGCAGCCGGAACCAAGGGTCAAACGAGGGGTTGGACACAGTGGCCAGGATGAAAGTGCCCACCATTTCCACTGGTACCACCTGGTCCATGAATACGTTCAGGGTCCGGTCTTCCTCGATGGAGCAGACTCTGTTCCGGTAGCACCCCCTTTGTCCATGACGCAGTTCGCAGGCAGAGGGCGGGAGGCATTGCACATTCTGACAGCTCACGGTGCCCGTGCTGATGCAGGTACAGATCTCCGTGCAGTTCGCCGTGTAGATGGTCTCGTTTACCTGTGGGTGAGAAGAGTGTCACACACCCCACAACAGTAATCTCCAATTTACACTAATTTCTTCTCAATCGGCATCCAGAATGAGGACCCACAGCTCCTCCATTGTCCATCAACTCCAGGTCATTCCAGGGAAAATCATCCCAGTGTTCGATATCTCCATAGAATTTCCTTCAACAAAGTCCCAACACATTCTCCTGGGGTCAGACACAGAGTGAAGCTCCCTCCACACCGTCCCATCACACACTCCCGGGTTCAGACACAGAGTGAAGCTCCCTCCACACCGTCCCATCACACACTCCCGGGGTCAGACACAGAGTGAAGCTCCCTCCACACCGTCCCATCACACACTCCTGGGGTCAGACACAGAGTGAAGCTCCCTCCACACCGTCCCATCACACACTCCCGGGGTCAGACACAGAGTGAAGCTCCCTCCACACCGTCCCATCACACACTCCCGGGGTCAGACACAGAGTGAAGCTCCCACCACATTGTTCCATCACACACTCCCGGGGTCAGACACAGAGTGAAGCTCCCTCCACACCGTCCCATCACACATTCCCGGGGTCAGACACAGAGTGAAGCTCCCTCCGCACCGTCCCATCACACACTCCCGGGGTCAGACACAGAGTGAAGCTCCCTCCACACCGTCCCATCACACACTCCCGGGTTCAGACACAGAGTGAAGCTCCCTCCACACCGTCCCATCACACACTCCCGGGTTCAGACACAGAGTGAAGCTCCCTCCACACCGTCCCATCACACACTCCCGGGGTCAGACACAGAGTGAAGCTCCCTCCACACCGTCCCATCACACACTCCCGGGGTCAGACACAGAGTGAAGCTCCCTCCACACCGTCCCATCGCACACTCCCGGGTTCAGACACAGAGTGAAGCTCCCTCCACACCGTCCCATCACACACTCCTGGGGTCAGACACAGAGTGAATCTCCCTCCACACCGTCCCATCGCACACTCCCGGGGTCAGACACAGAGTGAAGCTCCCTCCACACCGTCCCATCGCACACTCCCGGGGTCAGACACAGAGTGAAGCTCCCTCCACACCGTCCCATCGCACACTCCCGGGGTCAGACACAGAGTGAAGCTCCCTCCACACCGTCCCATCGCACACTCCCGGGGTCAGACACAGAGTGAAGCTCCCTCCACACCGTCCCATCGCACACTCCCGGGGTCAGACACAGAGTGAAGCTCCCTCCACACCGTCCCATCGCACACTCCCGGGGTCAGACACAGAGTGAAGCTCCCTCCACACCGTCCCATCGCACACTCCCGGGGTCAGACACAGAGTGAAGCTCCCTCCACACCGTCCCATCACACACTCCCGGGGTCAGGCACAGAGTGAAGCTCCCTCTACAGGAAACTACTCACTCCATGTGGTCTAAGAAATCCGTTACCTTGAGGTATCTGCCATGATAGACACAGCCGCAGGATTCGATGGGGACGCAGTCGGCGCCACTCAGGGCAAACCCTGGGTCACACTGGCAACCCTCGGAACAGTGGTGGTCACATGGGGTTGAGGTGATGGTCGAAGCACAGCCAGTCCCACAGGTATTAGCACACAGCTCGTAGTGGCTGTTGGCAGGACAGGACAGAGCTGGTGGGAGACATGGTTGAACAGGGTCAATGACACAGTGTAGGGCTGTCGTACCAGGGTTCGGTCGTCTGAGAGTAAGGTCATTCACTGGGATGTTTACTGGCAGGGAGTGGGGAGTGTGTGGAAAGTAGGAGGGAAGTGGGGAGGAGGGGAAGGTGTAATGAGGATAGAACCATTGCTTTAATCATTGGAATCAGTAGGTGGGAACATAATCGGACAGTTGGAGAATTGATCAGAGTGAGTGGGAGGAATTGAGGGAATATCACAGGATGATCAGTGACAGCTGGGAAGTAGGGCACTGGATGGTACGGCTGAACAGCGAGGATGTTCAAGGGTGGGCAGGGACATTCAAGGGAGGGGCAAATGGAACGGGATTTTCAGTGGAGGAGACACAAGATGTTCAGAGAAGAGGAAGTGGGATGGTCAACGATGGGACGGTTGGTGGCTGAGGAACCAGGCATAGGCACTCACGGCAGAAGTCCTTGCTCCTCCAGGCCTGGATGGAGATGCCCTCCAGCTGACAGGCCACAGCGAAAGCACGCATTGCACGACACAGCACATCCTGCTTTCCCTGGGCTGCACACAGGTCGAAAACGCATTCCTGGAAGAAGGGCGTGGGATCCACCTTTGACAGGCAGAGAGAGAAGGGCCCTGCCAGGTCTTTAATCCGGCCACAGTAGGCTCTCCCAGCAAACAGCTGGCTGTGGTCAGCTGCGCAGGTGAAGCAGGAGGATCCACAACCATGGGTGCAACCCACGGCCCCTTTATCCTGCCACGCCTCTCCAAAATGCGTCACGTTTCTGGTGGTCTTGCCATCAGGGAGGGCGAAGTCTGCGCTGCTTGTGCCAGTGTAGTCCCCACACAGACCACCCAACTGACGCCGATAGGTGCTGGGCACCCAAATATCAACTTGGTACAGCCCATCATAGGCGACTTCCAGGCTGAAGGAGGCTCGAAGCACCGTCCTGTGACCCTCGAGCTCCACCCACACCTCTTCCATCTCTTCCTCCTCCCCTACACTGGACAGCTGCACCGGCAAGTTGAACCACTCTTCATCCACCTGCAGACAAGGAAAGGGATAGAATGGGTGAGAAGGGCAGAATGACAGCAAGTGTAGTTTATTGCTGAGCATCTCAATGTGTTCCTGACTAATAGATCCTTCCAAGCTACTGAGCAAATTGCAAAGGTGGTTGAGAAGGCACATAGTCTTCATGAGACGAGAGGTAATGTTGCAGCTCCATAAACCCTGGCTAGACCACACTTGGAGTACTCTGTTCAGATCCTGTTGCCTCATTATAGGAAGGGTGTGGAAGTTTTAGAGGGGGTTCAGAAGAGATTTACCAGGATGCTTTCTGGATCAGAGAACATGTCTTATGGAGATAGGTTGAGCAAGCTAGGACTTTTCTCTCTGGAGCGAGGGAAGATGAAAGGTGACTGGATAGAAGTGCGTAAGATGAAAAGAGGCATAGATAGAGTGGACAACCAGAGACTTTTCCCCAGGGCAGAAGTAGATAATCACCAGAGGACATCCTTTTAAGGAGATTGAAGGAAAGGGGAGATATCAGAGGTAAACAGAGAGTGGCAAATGTGTGGAAGATCCTGCCAGGGGTGGTGATAGAAGCAGATACATTAGGGACATTTTAAAGTCTCTTAGGCAAATATGGGGAAGTCTAGGACCAGACGGTACAGCCTAAGGATAGACGGACTTCCGTTTAGATCAGAGATAAGGAGGAATTTCTTTAGCTGGGGAATGAGTAATCTGTGGAATTCATTGGCACAGGTGGCTGTGGAGGCCAAATCTTTGGGTATATTTATAGTGGAGGTTGATAGGTTCTTCATCAGTAAGGGAATCAAAGGTTACAGGGAGAAGGCTGGAGAATAGGGTTGAGAGGGGTAAAAAAATTAGCCATTCTGAAATAGTGGAGCAAACTTGATGGGCCAAATGACACCATTCTGCTCCGATGTGATATGGTCACATGGGTGATTGAAAAATGGAGGGCAATGTGGGAGCGAAGGGTCAGATTGATGTTGGAGTAGATTAAAAGGTCAACAGAACATTGTGGGCTGAAGGGCCTTTACTGTACGGTACCTTTCTACATTCCATGAGAGAGAGCTCTCACTCTCTCCACCACCCAGCTATCAGTCCCTCTCCAGGTCCACCGACCTCCACAGCTGATAATCGCTGGGATTCAAAACTTCCAACCACACTCACCAGCCCAAGGGAAAATTTTCTACACAGTTCAGATTTAAAGGAGTGACCCTGAATCATTCCCACTGACTGAGGGCTACTCAACATCAAACATTGCCCTCACCCTTGGGGTCTTGTGTTTGAGTTTCTTCTAAATTCCAAGGACAATATAAACTAACTGCCTCCTCTCACCTCATTAGAACAACTGTCCGGGGCTACTGAGGGACAGAGAGAACTCAGTGTATAGAAACAGGACACACACTGTAAGGTGGGGAGTAGGGAGGGACAGAGGGAACAGTGTACAAGGGCAGGACTCACACTGTAAGGTGGGGAGTAGGGAGGGACAGAGGGAACTCTGTGTACAAGGGCAGGACACACACTGTAAGGTGGGGAGTAGGGAGGGACAGAGGGAACTCAGTGTACAAGGGTAGGACACACACTGTAAGGTGGGGAGTAGGGAGGAACAGAGGGAACTCAGTGTACAAGGGCAGGACACACACTGTAAGGTGGGGAGTAGGGAGGGACAGAGGGAACTCAGTGTACAAGGGCAGGACACACACTGTAAGGTGGGGAGTAGGGAGGGACAGAGGGAACTCTGTGTACAAGGGCAGGACACACACTGTAAGGTGGGGAGTAGGGAGGGACAGAGGGAACTCAGTGTACAAGGGCAGGACACACACTGTAAGGTGGGGAGTAGGGAGGGACAGAGGGAACTCAGTGTACAAGGGCAGGACACACACTGTAAGGTGGGGAGTAGGGAGGGACAGAGGGAACTCAGTGTACAAGGGTAGGACACACACTGTAAGGTGGGGAGTAGGGAGGGACAGAGGGAACTCGGTGTACAAGGGCAGGACACACACTGTAAGGTGGGGAGTAGGGAGGAACAGAGGGAACTCAGTGTACAAGGGCAGGACACACACTGTAAGGTGGGGAGTAGGGAGGGACAGAGGGAACTCAGTGTACAAGGGAAGGACACACACTGTAAGGTGGGGAGTAGGGAGGGACAGAGGGAACAGTGTACAAGGGCAGGACACACACTGTAAGGTGGGGAGTAGGGAGGGACAGAGGGAACTCAGTGTACAAGGGCAGGACACACACTGTAAGGTGGGGAGTAGGGAGGGACAGAGGGAACTCAGTGTACAAGGGTAGGACACACACTGTAAGGTCGGGAGTAGGGAGGGACAGAGGGAACTTGGTGTACAAGGGCAGGACACACACTGTAAGGTGGGGAGTAGGGAGGAACAGAGGGAACTCAGTGTACAAGGGCAGGACACACACTGTAAGGTGGGGAGGGACAGAGGGAACTCAGTGTACAAGGGCAGAACACACACTGTAAGGTGGGGAGTAGGGAGGGACAGAGGGAACAGTGTACGAGGGCAGGACACACACTGTAAGGTGGGGAGTAGGGAGGGACAGAGGGAACAGTGTACAAGGGCAGGACACACACTGTAAGGTGGGGAGTAGGGAGGGACAGAGGGAACAGTGTACAAGGGCAGGACGCACACTGCAAGGTGGGGAGCAGGGAGGAACAGAGGGAACTCGGTGTACAAGGGCAGGACACACACTGTAAGGTGGGGAGTAGGGAGGAACAGAGGGAACTCGGTGTACAAGGGCAGGACACACACTGTAAGGTGGGGAGTAGGGAGGAACAGAGGGAACGGTGTACAAGGGCAGGACACACACTGTAAGGTGGGTAGTAGGGTGGGACAGAGGGAACTCGGTGTACAAGGGCAGGACGCACACTGCAAGGTGGGGAGCAGGGAGGAACAGAGGGAACTCGGTGTGCAAGGGCAGGACTCACACTGTAAGGTGGGGAGCAGGGAGGGACAGAGGGAACTCGGTGTACAAGGGCAGGACACACACTGTAAGGTGGGGAGTAGGGAGGAACAGAGGGAACTTGGTGTAGAAGGGCAGGACTCACACTGTAAGGTGGGGAGTAGGGAGGAACAGAGGGAACTCAGTGTACAAGGGCAGGACACACACTGTAAGGTGGGGAGTAGGGATGGACAGAGGGAACTCGGTGTACAAGGGCAGGACACACACTGTAAGGTGGGGAGTAGGGAGGGACAGAGGGAACTTGGTGTACAAGGGCAGGACACACACTGTAAGGTGGGGAGTAGGGATGGACAGAGGGAACTCGGTGTACAAGGGCAGGACACACACTGTAAGGTGGGGAGTAGGGAGGGACAGAGGGAACTTGGTGTACAAGGGCAGGACACACATTGTAAGGTGGGGAGTAGGGAGGGACAGAGGGAACTCGGTGTGCAAGGGCAGGACTCACACTGTAAGGTGGGGAGTAGGGAGGGACAGAGGGAACTCAGTGTACAAGGGCAGGACACACACTGTAAGGTGGGGAGTAGTGAGGGATAGAGGGAACTCAGTGTACAAGGGCAGGACACACACTGTAAGGTGGGGAGTAGGGAGGGACAGAGGGAACAGTGTACAAGGGCAGGACACACACTGTAAGGTGGGGAGTAGGGAGGGACAGAGGGAACAGTGTACAAGGGCAGGACGCACACTGCAAGGTGGGGAGCAGGGAGGAACAGAGGGAACTCGGTGTACAAGGGCAGGACACACACTGTAAGGTGGGGAGTAGGGAGGAACAGAGGGAACTCGGTGTACAAGGGCAGGACACACACTGTAAGGTGGGGAGTAGGGAGGAACAGAGGGAACGGTGTACAAGGGCAGGACACACACTGTAAGGTGGGTAGTAGGGTGGGACAGAGGGAACTCGGTGTACAAGGGCAGGACGCACACTGCAAGGTGGGGAGCAGGGAGGAACAGAGGGAACTCGGTGTGCAAGGGCAGGACTCACACTGTAAGGTGGGGAGCAGGGAGGGACAGAGGGAACTCGGTGTACAAGGGCAGGACACACACTGTAAGGTGGGGAGTAGGGAGGAACAGAGGGAACTTGGTGTAGAAGGGCAGGACTCACACTGTAAGGTGGGGAGTAGGGAGGAACAGAGGGAACTCAGTGTACAAGGGCAGGACACACACTGTAAGGTGGGGAGTAGGGATGGACAGAGGGAACTCGGTGTACAAGGGCAGGACACACACTGTAAGGTGGGGAGTAGGGAGGGACAGAGGGAACTTGGTGTACAAGGGCAGGACACACACTGTAAGGTGGGGAGTAGGGATGGACAGAGGGAACTCGGTGTACAAGGGCAGGACACACACTGTAAGGTGGGGAGTAGGGAGGGACAGAGGGAACTTGGTGTACAAGGGCAGGACACACATTGTAAGGTGGGGAGTAGGGAGGGACAGAGGGAACTCGGTGTGCAAGGGCAGGACTCACACTGTAAGGTGGGGAGTAGGGAGGGACAGAGGGAACAGTGTACAATGGCAGGACACACACTGTAAGGTGGGGAGTAGGGAGGGACAGAGGGAACAGTGTACAAGGGCAGGACACACACTGTAAGGTGGGGAGTAGTGAGGGATAGAGGGAACTCAGTGTACAAGGGCAGGACACACACTGTAAGGTGGGGAGTAGGGAGGGACAGAGGGAACAGTGTACAAGGGCAGGACACACACTGTAAGGTGGGGAGTAGGGAGGGACAGAGGGAACAGTGTACAAGGGCAGGACGCACACTGCAAGGTGGGGAGCAGGGAGGAACAGAGGGAACTCGGTGTACAAGGGCAGGACACACACTGTAAGGTGGGGAGTAGGGAGGAACAGAGGGAACTCGGTGTACAAGGGCAGGACACACACTGTAAGGTGGGGAGTAGGGAGGAACAGAGGGAACGGTGTACAAGGGCAGGACACACACTGTAAGGTGGGTAGTAGGGTGGGACAGAGGGAACTCGGTGTACAAGGGCAGGACGCACACTGCAAGGTGGGGAGCAGGGAGGAACAGAGGGAACTCGGTGTGCAAGGGCAGGACTCACACTGTAAGGTGGGGAGCAGGGAGGGACAGAGGGAACTCGGTGTACAAGGGCAGGACACACACTGTAAGGTGGGGAGTAGGGAGGAACAGAGGGAACTTGGTGTAGAAGGGCAGGACTCACACTGTAAGGTGGGGAGTAGGGAGGAACAGAGGGAACTCAGTGTACAAGGGCAGGACACACACTGTAAGGTGGGGAGTAGGGATGGACAGAGGGAACTCGGTGTACAAGGGCAGGACACACACTGTAAGGTGGGGAGTAGGGAGGGACAGAGGGAACTTGGTGTACAAGGGCAGGACACACACTGTAAGGTGGGGAGTAGGGATGGACAGAGGGAACTCGGTGTACAAGGGCAGGACACACACTGTAAGGTGGGGAGTAGGGAGGGACAGAGGGAACTTGGTGTACAAGGGCAGGACACACATTGTAAGGTGGGGAGTAGGGAGGGACAGAGGGAACTCGGTGTGCAAGGGCAGGACTCACACTGTAAGGTGGGGAGTAGGGAGGGACAGAGGGAACAGTGTACAATGGCAGGACACACACTGTAAGGTGGGGAGTAGGGAGGGACAGAGGGAACTCAGTGTACAAGGGCAGGACACACACTGTAAGGTGGGGAGTAGTGAGGGATAGAGGGAACTCAGTGTACAAGGGCAGGACACACACTGTAAGGTGGGGAGTAGTGAGGGATAGAGGGAACTCAGTGTACAAGGGCAGGACACACACTGTAAGGTGGGGAGTAGGGATGGACAGAGGGAACTCAGTGTACAAGGGCAGGACACACACTGTAAGGTGGGGAGTAGGGAGGGACAGAGGGAACAGTGTACAAGGGCAGGACACACACTGTAAGGTGGGGAGTAGGGAGGGACAGAGGGAACAGTGTACAAGGGCAGGACGCACACTGCAAGGTGGGGAGCAGGGAGGAACAGAGGGAACTCGGTGTACAAGGGCAGGACACACACTGTAAGGTGGGGAGTAGGGAGGAACAGAGGGAACTCGGTGTACAAGGGCAGGACACACACTGTAAGGTGGGGAGTAGGGAGGAACAGAGGGAACGGTGTACAAGGGCAGGACACACACTGTAAGGTGGGTAGTAGGGTGGGACAGAGGGAACTCGGTGTACAAGGGCAGGACGCACACTGCAAGGTGGGGAGCAGGGAGGAACAGAGGGAACTCGGTGTGCAAGGGCAGGACTCACACTGTAAGGTGGGGAGCAGGGAGGGACAGAGGGAACTCGGTGTACAAGGGCAGGACACACACTGTAAGGTGGGGAGTAGGGAGGAACAGAGGGAACTTGGTGTAGAAGGGCAGGACTCACACTGTAAGGTGGGGAGTAGGGAGGAACAGAGGGAACTCAGTGTACAAGGGCAGGACACACACTGTAAGGTGGGGAGTAGGGATGGACAGAGGGAACTCGGTGTACAAGGGCAGGACACACACTGTAAGGTGGGGAGTAGGGAGGGACAGAGGGAACTTGGTGTACAAGGGCAGGACACACACTGTAAGGTGGGGAGTAGGGATGGACAGAGGGAACTCGGTGTACAAGGGCAGGACACACACTGTAAGGTGGGGAGTAGGGAGGGACAGAGGGAACTTGGTGTACAAGGGCAGGACACACATTGTAAGGTGGGGAGTAGGGAGGGACAGAGGGAACTCGGTGTGCAAGGGCAGGACTCACACTGTAAGGTGGGGAGTAGGGAGGGACAGAGGGAACAGTGTACAATGGCAGGACACACACTGTAAGGTGGGGAGTAGGGAGGGACAGAGGGAACAGTGTACAAGGGCAGGACACACACTGTAAGGTGGGGAGTAGTGAGGGATAGAGGGAACTCAGTGTACAAGGGCAGGACACACACTGTAAGGTGGGGAGTAGGGAGGGACAGAGGGAACAGTGTACAAGGGCAGGACACACACTGTAAGGTGGGGAGTAGGGAGGGACAGAGGGAACTCAGTGTACAAGGGCAGGACACACACTGTAAGGTGGGGAGTAGGGAGGGACAGAGGGAACTCGGTGTACAAGGGCAGGACACACACTGTAAGGTGGGGAGTAGGGAGGGACAGAGGGAACAGTGTACAAGGGCAGGACACACACTAAGGTGGGGAGTAGGGAGGGACAGAGGGAACTCGGTGTACAAGGGCAGGACACACACTGTAAGGTGGGGAGTAGGGAGGGACAGAGGGAACAGTGTACAAGGGCAGGACACACACTGTAAGGTGGGGAGTAGGGAGGGACAGAGGGAACTCAGTGTACAAGGGCAGGACTCACACTGTAAGGTGGGGAGTAGGGAGGGACAGAGGGAACTCAGTGTACAAGGGCAGGACACACACTGTAAGGTGGGGAGTAGTGAGGGACAGAGGGAACAGTGTACAAGGGCAGGACACACACTGTAAGGTGGGGAGTAGGGAGGGACAGAGGGAACTCAGTGTACAAGGGCAGGACACACACTGTAAGGTGGGGAGTAGGGTGGGACAGAGGGAACAGTGTACAAGGGCAGGACACACACTGTAAGGTGGGGAGTAGGGAGGGACAGAGGGAACAGTGTACAAGGGCAGGACACACACTGTAAGGTGGGGAGTAGGGAGGGACAGAGGGAACTCAGTGTACAAGGGCAGGACACACACTGTAAGGTGGGGAGTAGGGAGGGACAGAGGGAACTCGGTGTACAAGGGCAGGACACACACTGTAAGGTGGGGAGTAGGGAGGGACAGAGGGAACTCGGTGTACAAGGGCAGGACACACACTGTAAGGTGGGGAGTAGGGAGGGACAGAGGGAACAGTGTACAAGGGCAGGACACACACTGTAAGGTGGGGAGTAGGGAGGGACAGAGGGAACTCAGTGTACAAGGGCAGGACTCACACTGTAAGGTGGGGAGTAGGGAGGGACAGAGGGAACTCGGTGTACAAGGGCAGGACACACACTATGAGGTGGGTAGTAGGGTGGGACAGAGGGAACTCGGTGTACAAGGGCAGGACACACACTGCAAGGTGGGGAGTAGGGAGGGACAGAGGGAACAGTGTACAAGGGCAGGACACACACTGTAAGGTGGGGAGTAGGGAGGGACAGAGGGAACTCGGTGTACAAGGGCAGGACACACACTGTAAGGTGGGGAGTAGGGAGGGACAGAGGGAACTCGGTGTACAAGGGCAGGACACACACTATGAGGTGGGTAGTAGGGTGGGACAGAGGGAACTCGGTGTACAAGGGCAGGACACACACTGTAAGGTGGGGAGTAGGGAGGGACAGAGGGAACAGTGTACAAGGGCAGGACTCACACTGTAAGGTGGGGAGTAGGGAGGGACAGAGGGAACTCAGTGTACAAGGGCAGGACACACACTGTAAGGTGGGGAGTAGGGAGGGACAGAGGGAACAGTGTACAAGGGCAGGACACACACTGTAAGGTGGGGAGTAGGGAGGGACAGAGGGAACTCGGTGTACAAGGGCAGGACACACACTGTAAGGTGGGGAGTAGGGAGGGACAGAGGGAACTCGGTGTACAAGGGCAGGACACACACTGTAAGGTGGGGAGTAGGGAGGGACAGAGGGAACTCGGTGTACAAGGGCAGGACACACACTGTAAGGTGGGGAGTAGGGAGGGACAGAGGGAACTCGGTGTACAAGGGCAGGACACACACTGTAAGGTGGGGAGCAGGGAGGAACAGAGGGAACTCGGTGTACAAGGGCAGGACACACACTGTAAGGTGGGGAGTAGGGAGGGACAGAGGGAACTCGGTGTACAAGGGCAGGACACACACTGTAAGGTGGGGAGTAGGGAGGGACAGAGGGAACTCGGTGTACAAGGGCAGGACACACACTGTAAGGTGGGGAGTAGGGAGGGACAGAGGGAACAGTGTACAAGGGCAGGACACACACTGTAAGGTGGGGAGTAGGGAGGGACAGAGGGAACTCGGTGTACAAGGGCAGGACACACACTGTAAGGTGGGGAGCAGGGAGGGACAGAGGGAACAGTGTACAAGGGCAGGACACACACTGTAAGGTGGGGAGTAGGGAGGGACAGAGGGAACAGTGTACAAGGGCAGGACACACACTGTAAGGTGGGGAGTAGGGAGGGACAGAGGGAACAGTGTACAAGGGCAGGACACACACTGTAAGGTGGGGAGTAGGGAGGGACAGAGGGAACTCGGTGTACAAGGGCAGGACACACACTGTAAGGTGGGGAGTAGGGAGGAACAGAGGGAACTCGGTGTACAAGGGCAGGACACACACTGTAAGGTGGGGAGTAGGGAGGGACAGAGGGAACTCGGTGTACAAGGGCAGGACACACACTGTAAGGTGGGGAGTAGGGAGGAACAGAGGGAACTCGGTTTACAAGGGCAGGACACACACTGTAAGGTGGGGAGTAGGGAGGAACAGAGGGAACGGTGTACAAGGGCAGGACACACACTGTAAGGTGGGGAGTAGGGAGGGACAGAGGGAACTCGGTGTACAAGGGCAGGACACACACTGTAAGGTGGGGAGTAGGGAGGGACAGAGGGAACAGTGTACAAGGGCAGGACACACTCTGTAAGGTGGGGAGTAGGGAGGGACAGAGGGAACAGTGTACAAGGGCAGGACACACACTGTAAGGTGGGGAGTAGGGAGGGACAGAGGGAACAATGTACAAGGGCAGGACACACACTGTAAGGTGGGGAGTAGGGTGGGACAGAGGGAACTCAGTGTACAAGGGCAGGACACACACTGTAAGGTGGGGAGTAGGGAGGGACAGAGGGAACAGTGTACAAGGGCAGGACACACACTGTAAGGTGGGGAGTAGGGAGGGACAGAGGGAACTCAGTGTACAAGGGCAGGACACACACTGTAAGGTGGGGAGTAGGGAGGGACAGAGGGAACAGTGTACAAGGGCAGGACATACACTGAAAGGTGGGGTGTAGGGAGGAACAGAGGGACCTTGGTGTACAAAAATAAGACACACACCATGACTGGCAGGGAGTATTGAACAGGAGGCCATTAGTGTGCAAGGGTAGAACACAGCGTGATTGGTGGAGAGTGTTGTGAAATTGAGGAACCTCAGTGTACAATGGTCAGACACACAATCTGACTGGTGGGGAGTAATGAAGAGAGACCTCAGTGTATGAGGATTAAGTAAAGGAATTTCTTCTGGTCCTTGTCCTGGAATCAAACAGAATGGTTGTCCATGGGACTGTCCCAGTCTCACCTGGATCTGTCTACTCCTCAGAGAGGTGGGCAGATCATTCACTATACTTAAGCTGCAGCTATATAAATGTTTGAAAGAAGGAAAAATTGAGGGTTATGGGGACAGTAGTTATGTGCAGGGGCTAGAGGGATTCACAGAGACAGAGCAGGGTGTCGGGAAGGAGGGAGGACAAACAGCTGGTCTCCTGACTCACCTTCACTCTCCCACGGACTCCGGGCTCCAAGATGAAGTGGTGTCCGGCGACTAAAACCATGACCCGGCGGGTGACGTTGACCCCACTGCGGCCGCCCCAAGGCCTATTCTCCACCTTGACACTGAAGTGGGGAAGACCGCCGCTGCCCGCCCCATCCTTCACTCCGCTTAGCAGATAGGCGCAGGAGCCGCTGAACTGAAAGTGTTTGCCGTCCAGCGCGAGGTAGTGTGGGTCACCCGAGGCGATGCAGCGGGCACCACCCTCCGGGAAACAGCCCCACTTGCCCTGGCGAAGTTGGCAGCCCTCACCAACCCTGCAGTGGTGGGGCTGACATTGCATCTGGCCCCCACCCAGGCACTTGCATTTACTTCGGCAGACTGGCTCCTGGTAGGACACCTCACCCTGACGCAGGTAGGAACCACGGTGGAAACAGCCGCAGCGGGAGTGGTGCACACACTCACCCCCCGCCTCCAGCAGGTACCCCTCCTCACACTGGCAGCCCTCCAGGCAGTGACCCCCGCACACAGCCCTGTCTTCATTGCCGCCAGTGTCCGTGTCCCAGCCCCGCAGGCTGGCACATGAAGTCGGGCAGGGGGAGCCACACAGGACATAGCTGGAGTGGGCAGGGCAGGAGAGCTCTGTGGAGGGAGATGGGACAGGAGGGGTGGGCAGAGAGGGCAGGGGAGGCACAAAGCGGATGAGAGGGAGAGGAAAAGGAACAGAGAGGGAGATGCAGTTAGTGTGGGCATAGGTTAATACACAGTCCTCACACCATTCCCTGTCATGTGACCACGTCCGGACCCTAAACCCCTCCCCTTCAGCCCCAACACCCCTGTCCATCACTGCGACCCACTCCAGCACCAACACCCCTCCTATTCTCTGTGACCTCCTCTGGCCCCTACACCCCTCCTCTTCAAAGTGACCTCTTCTGGCTCCACACCTCTCCGTCTCTGTGGCCCCCTCTGGCCCCTACACTGCTCCGCATTTCTGTATTTACCCCTACGGCCGCAACACACCTCCTCTCCCTGTCTCGGTGGCCCCCTCTGGCCCCTACACTGCTCCGTATTTCTGTATTTACCCCTACGGCCGCAACACACCCCCTCTGGCCCCTACACTGCTCCGCATTTCTGTATTTACCCCTATGGCCACGACACACCTCCTCTCCCTGTCTCGGTGGCCCCCTCTGGCCCCTACACTGCTCCACATTTCTGTATTTACCCCTATGGCCGCGACACACCTCCTCTCCCTGTCTCGGTGACCCGCTCTGGCCCCTACACTGCTCCGCATTTCTGTATTTCCCCCTACGGCCGCGACACACCTCCTCTCCCTGTCTCTGCGGCCCCCTCTGGCCCCTACACTTCTCCGCATTTCTGTATTTCCCCCTACGGCCGCGACACACCTCCTCTCCCTGTCTCTGCGACCCCCTCTGGCCCCTACACTGCTCCGCATTTCTGTATTTCCCCCTATGGCCGCGACACACCTCCTCTCCCTGTCTCTGTGACCCCCTCTGGCCCCTACACTGCTCCGCATTTCTGTATTTCCCCCTACGGCCGCGACACACCTCCTCTCCCTGTCTCTGCGGCCCCCTCTGGCCCCTACACTGCTCCACATTTCTGTATTTCCCCCTACGGCTGCGACACACCTCCTCTCCCTGTCTCGGTGACCCGCTCCAGCCACGACACCCCTCCTGATCACTGTGACACCAGCCGGGCTTTCCCAACCCCTTCCTGTTGCCACAACCTCCTCCAACCCCTACAGTCCTTCATGGCTCCCTCCCTATCCCCACACCGATGACGGCAAACATTCACCACAGAAGCCGCGTCCCCTCCAGGGGTGGACCTCGGCCCCTTCCATCTGGCAGGCAGCGGTGTAGATCCCCAGCGCCTCGCACAGGATGTCCTGGCGGCCACCATTCAGGCACAAGTCAAACAGGCAGTCCTGGTAGTAGGGGTCAGGATCCACCTTGGCGTGGCAGTCGCGGAACGGCCCCAACTTGCTGATGAGGCGGCCGCAGAGGTCCGGGGCAGCATATACCCGCTGCTTGGCACTGCTGCAGTGCGGGCAGTTCCCCGTGCAGCCCGAGACGCAGCCCGGCGTGCGTTCCACCTCCCAGGCAATGCCGAAGGCCTGGGCGTTGTCCACCTCCCGTCCGTCTGGCAAGATTAGATCCCCCCGCGCCCAGCCATCGTAGTTGCCGCACAGACCGCAGACGGCACCGGTGTAGGTGCTGGGCAGGCTGAGCGTCAGCCAGCTGTCCCAGTCAAAGGTCAGAATCAGGCCGAAGTCTGTCTGCAGCTCCGCAGCACGGCCCCTCCACTGCACCCACACCCCAGCCCTTTCCACCTGGGCCGGGAGACTGTACAGTACGCCGTCCACCTGTGAGGGGAAGCGAGGGGTGAAGGTTTGAGACAGGGTTGTCCCTCCACAGTGTTCCCTCCTCCCTCACCGCCCACTGTGCCTCCGAACCACTCCTCCCACAGCACTCCCTCCTCACCGCCCCTTCGCAGAGCGTTCCACCCCTCACCCCCTCCCACAGAACTCCCTCCTCACCCCTTCCTACAGCACCACGTGGTGTCCCACAGCACAACCCATTGGGCCTACGAAGAGGAGGTGGGTGCTGGCACAGAGGCAGTGAGGATGCGGGGATTGGGGAGGAACCAAGAGGGGAGTGTGTGGGTACACGGGGAGAGGGTCCTGGAACAAGCAGGCTTCTTTAGGAACTCAGTAGGTCACAAAGCTTCCGTGGAGGGAGTTAGACAGTCAACATTTTGGAATGAGAGGATAGAGGGGAGATGGGCAGTGAGGGGGAAGGGGTGGGGAAAAGTTGGCAGGCGAGGTGGGGGACAGGAAGAGGGTGAGGGGTCTGGGAGACAGCCCAGAGCGTCAGATGGTGGGATCTGACAGCAGGATGGAACAGGGAGGGAAGTGGGAAGGGCAGACGTGATCAGAAGGGTGAGGGAGAGCAGGTTTACCGAGGTTGGAGCGTTCGCTGTTCACACCATTGGGGGGGTAAGCTACCCTGTAGGGAAGGGGGTGGGGGGACTGAGGTGCTCTTCCTCAGTTCATGTTCCACTTCACCCGGTGGGGTGGTCTGAGGACAGACAGGCAAAGGTTTGGAGGGCTATGGGGCAAACAGGACCGGCTTAGACAGCTGTCTGTGTCAGCAGGGAGTGGTCAGACTGCAGAACCAATGGTCTCTGTGATGGACAGCCTGGTGCAGGAATTGGGAGCGGATTTCAGACAGCCAGAAACCGGGGACACCATCAGAACAATCTAGACAGGGAGAAGGTAGGTTTGGGGGAAGGGTGCATAATGGGACGGGGAGGAGGGGAGATAGCGATCAGTGATAGGACTGTGTCGTGGAGGGCGGCAGTTGTGTCTTTGGGACAGGGAACGGGGGATGGTGATGGTTGTTGGGGACTCTAGTGACTGTGGTCTTCCCCATGCCCTCCCACTCTCCACCCCTCCTCTCCCATCCCCACCCGTTACCAATCCAGTCCCCCACACTCACCAGCACCCTCCAGGGGAAGTGGGCGCTGAGGGCCAGCGAAGTGCCGTTGAGCAGCAGAGTGACCTCATGTGTGTAAGAGACAGCCGTGTTGCCCCTGTGCTGATTACGGACTCGCACCTGGAAGGGGACCAGCCCCTCCCTCCTGGGCCGCCCCCCTTCGTCCTTGCACAGCCCTGCAAACTGGTAGACGCAGGTGCCCATGAAGTCAAACCGGACACCGTCGAAGGTGTAGTAGTGGGGGTAACCGCGGGCCGAGCAGGAGGCACGGCCAGCGGGGAGGCAGCCCTGTTTGCTGCAGATCTCTCCGGGCCCACAACCCCGCCGCTCTTCGCAGTCTGCCTGCTGCGTCCTAGGCCGGCACACACAGCGTAGGCCGCAGCCCGCCCCGGGCCAGAAGACCTGACCGGGCCTGTAGCGCAGGCCACTGTGGACACAGCCGCAAGCTTCCTCCACTGGCTGGCATTTCCCCTCCACCATCACTCTCCCCTCATCACAGGTGCAGGTCTCAATGCAGGGCCGTGGACAGGGGGACGTCCCCTCTGGGTCCTCGCAGCTCGGCGGGCAGGCACGACCGCACTCCTCGTAGTGGCTGTGGAGTGGGCAGTCCTTTGCTGTGGGGTGGTGTGGGAGAAAATAGGAGAGAGTGAGACAGGGAGGGGGGAGAGGGGGGAGAGAGGGGAGGGGGGAAGAAAGGGGAGGGGGAGAGAGGAAAAAGAGGTGGAAAAGGCATAGATCCCTCAATTGTACAACCTCTCTACACCAATTCATTTTACACTCCCCACTCCTCTTCTGTCTACTCTCCCCCCCCACCCCCGTATCTCCCCTCCGTCCTCTTTCAAACCCTCCCCTCTCCCTCTCCTTTCACTTCTCCTGTTGGTCTCTTGCTCCACTCTCCCTCTAACAGTCTCCCTTCTCCCTCTACCCTCCCTTCTCACCCCGTTCACTCCACCACTCCTTCCCACCTCCTTTTGCTCTCTCCAACTCTCTACTCCTTCACTCTCCCTGTCCCCTTTTGTCCCCATCCTTCTCCTTTTATCCTATCTGGATGACCCCCAAATTCACTCTCTTCCCCTCTACCCTCTTGTTACTCCCCGACTCCCCTACCTGTATCCCTCTCTCCTATCTCTCCCTGTACCCTTTCAGTAACCCCCCCCCCCCCCACCCACCCACTGACCCTCACAGGGTAATGAGTACACACACACACACACAGGCCAACCTCTCCCTGTCCCCTACTTACGACAGGAAGTTCTGGTCCGCCAGTTTGTCACCATGATTCCTTTGTGCTGGCATTCAGTGGCATATGCCTGCAACGCCTGGCACAGCAGCAACCTTGACCCCTGGTACAGGCAGACGTCATAGATGCAGTTGTCCATGAAGGGCTTGTGATCCACCTTGGGGTGGCACTCCCCGAAGACATCCTCCAGCATCCCGCAGAAATCCGGGCCAGCGTAGCGGGTCTTGTCGGCGTCCAGGCAGGTGGGGCAGCTACCCATGCAATGATCCCAGCAGAACGGGTCGCGGTCCTTCACTTTCCAGCTCCGCGCCCACTCCAGCACAGATGGGGCCTGCGTGCTGTTGGGGAAGAACATGTCATCGCTCTCTATCCCGTTGAAGTTGCCGCAAAGACCACAGACGTTCCGGAAGTAACTGCTGGACAGGGTGACTAACAGGAACCAGTTCCAATCATAGAATACCCGCAGGCCAAAGTCAGTGTCCACCTCAGCAGAGGTTCCCTGTTGAGACAGCCGCAGTCTCCCACCCTCCAGGGTCATGGGCAGCTGGGTCTTGATGCCGTCTA